>NW_026700419.1:0-45524 GCF_030435755.1 Ochotona princeps | reverse complement strand
ACTCGGCTGATCCTTCTTCAATATGCCCTTCAGCAACATGCACTGTTTCCTTGATTGAATTAACTCTCACACCAATATTTGCGTCTAGAGCCTTTGCATTGAGGGCTATCTGAAAATGGCTGTGGCGCTGAAGTTGCCTGTGAATGTGGAGTTGGTGGCATGTGAAACCCGCATGTGGAGCATTCGTTTGTGTGGGATGCTCTACCAGGATCATTCCTAGATAATGCAGTGAAAGGGCACTAATCATAGAGTGTGAAAACTGAGTTTCCTTGAGAGCTGCTTGGAAGCCTGATGGTGTGTGAAGTTAGCGAGCCAAATGGAGTTGTTCTTGCACAAGGACCACTTGGTTGATCGTTCTTCAATATGCCCTTCAGCAACATGCAGTGTTTCCTTGATTGAATTAGCTCTCACACCAATATTTGCGTCTAGAGCCTTTGCATTGAGGGCTATCTGAAAACGGCTGTGGCGCTGAAGTTGCCTGTGAATGTGGAGCTGGTGGCATGTGAAACCCGCATGTGGAGCATTCGTTTGTGTGGGATGCTCTACCAGATTCATTCCTACATAATGCACTCAAAGGGCACTAAGCATAGAGTGTGAAAACTGAGTTTCCTTGAGAGCTGCTTGGAAGCCTGATGGTGTGTGAAGTTAGTGAGCCAAATGGAGTTGTTCTCCCACAAGAACCACTCGGCTGATCCTTCTTCAATATGCCCTTCAGCAACATGCACTGTTTCCTTGATTGAATTAACTCTCACACCAATATTTGCGTCTAGAGCCTTTGCATTGAGGGCTATCTGAAAATGGCTGTGGCGCTGAAGTTGCCTGTGAATGTGGAGTTGGTGGCATGTGAAACCCGCATGTGGAGCATTCGTTTGTGTGGGATGCTCTACCAGGATCATTCCTAGATAATGCAGTGAAAGGGCACTAATCATAGAGTGTGAAAACTGAGTTTCCTTGAGAGCTGCTTGGAAGCCTGATGGTGTGTGAAGTTAGCGAGCCAAATGGAGTTGTTCTTGCACAAGGACCACTTGGTTGATCGTTCTTCAATATGCCCCTTCAGCAACATGCAGTGTTTCCTTGATTGAATTAGCTCTCACACCAATATTTGCGTCTAGAGCCTTTGCATTGAGGGCTATCTGAAAACGGCTGTGGCGCTGAAGTTGCCTGTGAATGTGGAGCTGGTGGCATGTGAAACCCGCATGTGGAGCATTCGTTTGTGTGGGATGCTCTACCAGGTTCATTCCTAGATAATGCACTCAAAGGGCACTAAGCATAGAGTGTAAAAACTGAGTTTCCTTGAGAGCTGCTTGGAAGCCTGATGGTGTGTGAAGTTAGTGAGCCAAATGGAGTTGTTCTCACACAAGGACCACTCGGCTGATTCTTCTTCAATATGCCCTTCACCAACATGCAGTGTTTCCTTGATTGAATTAGCTCTCACACCAATATTTACATCAAGAGGCTTTGCATTGAGGGCTATCTGAAAATGTGGCTGTGGCACTGAAGTTGCCTGAGAATGTGGAGTTGGTGGCATGTGGAACCCGCATGTGGAGCATTCGTTTGTGTGGGATGCTCACCAAGCTTCAATTAAATCCAAGGCACACAAATGGCACTAAGCATAGAGTGTGAAAACTGAGTTTCCTTGAGAGCTGCTTGGAAGCCTGATGGTGTGTGAAGTTAGTGAGCCAAATGGAGTTGTTTTCCCACAAGAACCACTCGGCTGATCCTTCTTCAATATGCCCTTCAGCAACATGCAGTGTTTCCTTGATTGAATTAGCTCTCACACCAATATTTGCGTCTAGAGCCTTTGCATTGAGGGCTATCTGAAAACGGCCTTGGTGCTGAAGTTGCCTGTGAATGTGGAGTTGGTGGCATGTGAAACCCGCATGTGGAGCATTCGTTTGTGTGGGATGCTCACCAAGCTTCATTTCAGTCCTAGGCACTCAAAGGGCACTAAGCATAGAGTGTGAAAACTGAGTTTCCTTGAGAGCTGCTTGGAAGCCTGATGGTGTGTGAAGTTAGTGAGCCAAATGGAGTTGTTCTCCCACAAGAACCACTCGGCTGATCCTTCTTCAATATGCCCTTCACCAACATGCAGTGTTTCCTTGATTGAATTAGCTCTCACACCAATATTTGCGTCTAGAGCCTTTGCATTGAGGGCTATCTGAAAACGGCTGTGGCGCTGAAGTTGCCTGTGAATGTGGAGCTGGTGGCATGTGAAACCCGCATGTGGAGCATTCGTTTGTGTGGGATGCTCTACCAGGTTCATTCCTAGATAATGCACTCAAAGGGCACTAAGCATAGAGTGTGAAAACTGAGTTTCCTTGAGAGCTGCTGGGAAACCTGATGGTGTGTGAAGTTAGTGAGCCAAATGGAGTTGTTCTCCCACAAGAACCACTCGGCTGATCCTTCTTCAATATGCCCTTCACCAACATGCAGTGTTTCCTTGATTGAATTAACTCTCACACCAATATTTGCATCTAGAGCCTTTGCATTGAGGGCTATCTGAAAACGGCTGTGGCGCTGAAGTTCCCTGTGAATGTGGAGTTGGTGGCATGTGAAACCCGCATGTGGAGCATTCGTTTGTGTGGGATGCTCTACCAGATTCATTCCTACATAATGCACTCAAAGGGCACTAAGCATAGAGTGTGAAAACTGAGTTTCCTTGAGAGCTGCTTGGAAGCCTGATGGTGTGTGAAGTTAGTGAGCCAAATGGAGTTGTTCTCACACAAGAACCACTCGGCTGATCCTTCTTCAATATGCCCTTCAGCAACATGCACTGTTTCCTTGATTGAATTAACTCTCACACCAATATTTGCGTCTAGAGCCTTTGCATTGAGGGCTATCTGAAAATGGCTGTGGCGCTGAAGTTGCCTGTGAATGTGGAGTTGGTGGCATGTGAAACCCGCATGTGGAGCATTCGTTTGTGTGGGATGCTCTACCAGGATCATTCCTAGATAATGCAGTGAAAGGGCACTAATCATAGAGTGTGAAAACTGAGTTTCCTTGAGAGCTGCTTGGAAACCTGATGGTGTGTGAAGTTAGTGAGCCAAATGGAGTTGTTCTCCCACAAGAACCACTCGGCTGATCCTTCTTCAATATGCCCTTCACCAACATGCAGTGTTTCCTTGATTGAATTAACTCTCACACCAATATTTGCATCTAGAGCCTTTGCATTGAGGGCTATCTGAAAACGGCTGTGGCGCTGAAGTTGCCTGTGAATGTGGAGCTGGTGGCATGTGAAACCCGCATGTGGAGCATTCGTTTGTGTGGGATGCTCTACCAGATTCATTCCTACATAATGCACTCAAAGGGCACTAAGCATAGAGTGTGAAAACTGAGTTTCCTTGAGAGCTGCTTGGAAGCCTGATGGGTGTGTGAAGTTAGTGAGCCAAATGGAGTTGTTCTCCCACAAGAACCACTCGGCTGATCCTTCTTCAATATGCCCTTCAGCAACATGCAGTGTTTCCTTGATTGAATTAACTCTCACACCAATATTTGCGTCTAGAGCCTTTGCATTGAGGGCTATCTGAAAATGGCTTTGGCGCTGAAGTTGCCTGAGAATGTGGAGTTGGTGGCATGTGGAACCCGCATGTGGAGCATTCGTTTGTGTGGGATGCTCACCAAGATTCATTTCAGTCCTAGGCACTCAAAGGGCACTAAGCATAGAGTGTGAAAACTGAGTTTCCTTGAGAGCTGCTTGGAATCCTGATGTTGTGTGAAGTTAGCGAGCCAAATGGAGTTGTTCTTGCACAAGGACCACTTGGTTGATCGTTCTTCAATATGCCCTTCACCAACATGCAGTGTTTCCTTGATTGAATTAGCTCTCACACCAATATTTGCGTCTAGAGCCTTTGCATTGAGGGCTATCTGAAAACGGCTGTGGCGCTGAAGTTGCCTGTGAATGTGGAGTTGGTGGCATGTGAAACCCGCATGTGGAGCATTCATTTGTGTGGGATGCTCTACTAGATTCATTCCTAGATAATGCACTCAAAGGGCACTAAGCATAGAGTGTGAAAACTGAGTTTCCTTGAGAGCTGCTTGGAAGCCTGATGGTGTGTGAAGTTAGCGAGCCAAATGGAGTTGTTCTCGCACAAGGACCACTTGGTTGATCGTTCTTTCAATATGCCCTTCACCAACATGCAGTGTTTCCTTGATTGAATTAGCTCTCACACCAATATTTGCGTCTAGAGCCTTTGCATTGAGGGCTATCTGAAAACGGCTGTGGCGCTGAAGTTGCCTGTGAATGTGGAGTTGGTGGCATGTGAAACCCGCATGTGGAGCATTCGTTTGTGTGGGGATGCTCTACCAGGTTCATTCCTAGATAATGCACTCAAAGGGCACTAAGCATAGAGTGTGAAAACTGAGTTTCCTTGAGAGCTGCTTGGAAACCTGATGGTGTGTGAAGTTAGTGAGCCAAATGGAGTTGTTCTCGCACAAGGACCACTTGGTTGATCGTTCTTCAATATGCCCTTCAGCAAGATGCAGTGTTTCCTTGATTGAATTAGCTCTCACACCAATATTTGCGTCTAGAGCCTTTGCATTGAGGGCTATCTGAAAACGGCTGTGGCGCTGAAGTTGCCTGTGAATGTGGAGCTGGTGGCATGTGAAACCCGCATGTGGAGCATTCGTTTGTGTGGGATGCTCTACCAGGTTCATTCCTAGATAATGCACTCAAAGGGCACTAAGCATAGAGTGTGAAAACTGAGTTTCCTTGAGAGCTGCTTGGAAACCTGATGGTGTGTGAAGTTAGTGAGCCAAATGGAGTTGTTCTCCCACAAGAACCACTCGGCTGATCCTTCTTCAATATGCCCTTCACCAACATGCAGTGTTTCCTTGATTGAATTAACTCTCACACCAATATTTGCATCTAGAGCCTTTGCATTGAGGGCTATCTGAAAACGGCTGTGGCGCTGAAGTTGCCTGTGAATGTGGAGTTGGTGGCATGTGAAACCCGCATGTGGAGCATTCGTTTGTGTGGGATGCTCTACCAGATTCATTCCTACATAATGCACTCAAAGGGCACTAAGCATAGAGTGTGAAAACTGAGTTTCCTTGAGAGCTGCTTGGAAGCCTGATGGTGTGTGAAGTTAGCGAGCCAAATGGAGTTGTTCTTGCACAAGGACCACTTGGTTGATCGTTCTTCAATATGCCCTTCACCAACATGCAGTGTTTCCTTGATTGAATTAGCTCTCACAACCAATATTTGCGTCTAGAGCCTTTGCATTGAGGGCTATCTGAAAACGGCTGTGGCGCTGAAGTTGCCTGAGAATGTGGAGTTGGTGGCATGTGGAACCCGCATGTGGAGCATTCGTTTGTGTGGGATGCTCACCAAGATTCATTTCAGTCCTAGGCACTCAAAGGGCACTAAGCATAGAGTGTGAAAACTGAGTTTCCTTGAGAGCTGCTTGGAAGCCTGATGGTGTGTGAAGTTAGTGAGCCAAATGGAGTTGTTCTCACACAAGGACCACTCGGCTGATTCTTCTTCAATATGCCCTTCACCAACATGCAGTGTTTCCTTGATTGAATTAGCTCTCACACCAATATTTACATCTAGAGGCTTTGCATTGAGGGCTATCTGAAAATGGCTGTGGCACTGAAGTTGCCTGAGAATGTGGAGTTGGTGGCATGTGAAACCCGCATGTGGAGCATTCGTTTGTGTGGGATGCTCACCAAGCTTCATTTCAGTCCTAGGCAGTGAAAGGGCACTAAGCATAGAGTGTGAAAACTGAGTTTCCTTGAGAGCTGCTTGGAAGCCTGATGGTGTGTGAAGTTAGTGAGCCAAATGGAGTTGTTTTCCCACAAGAACCATTCGGCTGATCCTTCTTTAATATGCCCTTCACCAACATGCAGTGTTTCCTTGATTGAATTAGCTCTCACACCAATATTTGCGTCTAGAGCCTTTGCATTGAGGGCTATCTGAAAACGGCCTTGGTGCTGAAGTTGCCTGAGAATGTGGAGTTGGTGGCATGTGAAAACCCGCATGTGGAGCATTCGTTTGTGTGGGATGCTCACCAAGCTTCATTTCAGTCCTAGGCACTCAAAGGGCACTAAGCATAGAGTGTGAAAACTGAGTTTCCTTGAGAGCTGCTTGGAAGCCTGATGGTGTGTGAAGTTAGTGAGCCAAATGGAGTTGTTCTCCCACAAGAACCACTCGGCTGATCCTTCTTCAATATGCCCTTCACCAACATGCAGTGTTTCCTTGATTGAATTAGCTCTCACACCAATATTTGCGTCTAGAGCCTTTGCATTGAGGGCTATCTGAAAACGGCTGTGGCGCTGAAGTTGCCTGTGAATGTGGAGTTGGTGGCATGTGAAACCCACATGTGGAGCATTCGTTTGTGTGTTATGCTCTACCAGGTTCATTCCTAGATAATGCACTCAAAGGGCACTAAGCATAGAGTGTGAAAACTGAGTTTCCTTGAGAGCTGCTTGGAAACCTGATGGTGTGTGAAGTTAGTGAGCCAAATGGAGTTGTTCTCGCACAAGGACCACTTGGTTGATCGTTCTTCAATATGCCCTTCACCAACATGCAGTGTTTCCTTGATTGAATTAGCTCTCACACCAATATTTGCGTCTAGAGCCTTTGCATTGAGGGCTATCTGAAAACGGCTGTGGCGCTGAAGTTGCCTGTGAATGTGGAGCTGGTGGCATGTGAAACCCGCATGTGGAGCATTCGTTTGTGTGGGATGCTCTACCAGGTTCATTCCTAGATAATGCACTCAAAGGGCACTAAGCATAGAGTGTGAAAACTGAGTTTCCTTGAGAGCTGCTTGGAAGCCTGATGGTGTGTGAAGTTAGTGAGCCAAATGGAGTTGTTCTCCCACAAGAACCACTCGGCTGATCCTTCTTCAATATGCCCTTCACCAACATGCAGTGTTTCCTTGATTGAATTAGCTCTCACACCAATATTTGCGTCTAGAGCCTTTGCATTGAGGGCTATCTGAAAATGGCTTTGGCGCTGAAGTTGCCTGAGAATGTGGAGTTGGTGGCATGTGGAACCCGCATGTGGAGCATTCGTTTGTGTGGGATGCTCACCAAGATTCATTTCAGTCCTAGGCACTCAAAGGGCACTAAGCATAGAGTGTGAAAACTGAGTTTCCTTGAGAGCTGCTTGGAAGCCTGATGGTGTGTGAAGTTAGTGAGCCAAATGGAGTTGTTCTCACACAAGGACCACTCGGCTGATTCTTCTTCAATATGCCCTTCACCAACATGCAGTGTTTCCTTGATTGAATTAGCTCTCACACCAATATTTACATCTAGAGGCTTTGCATTGAGGGCTATCTGAAAATGGCTGTGGCACTGAAGTTGCCTGAGAATGTGGAGTTGGTGGCATGTGAAACCCGCATGTGGAGCATTCGTTTGTGTGGGATGCTCACCAAGCTTCATTTCAGTCCTAGGCAGTGAAAGGGCACTAAGCATAGAGTGTGAAAACTGAGTTTCCTTGAGAGCTGCTTGGAAGCCTGATGGTGTGTGAAGTTAGTGAGCTAAATGGAGTTGTTCTCCCACAAGAACCACTCGGCTGATCCTTCTTCAATATGCCCTTCACCAACATGCAGTGTTTCCTTGATTGAATTAGCTCTCACACCAATATTTGCGTCTAGAGCCTTTGCATTGAGGGCTATCTGAAAACGGCTGTGGCGCTGAAGTTGCCTGTGAATGTGGAGTTGGTGGCATGTGAAACCCGCATGTGGAGCATTCGTTTGTGTGGGATGCTCTACCAGGGTCATTCCTAGATAATGCACTCAAAGGGCACTAAGCATAGAGTGTGAAAACTGAGTTTCCTTGAGAGCTGCTTGGAAACCTGATGGTGTGTGAAGTTAGTGAGCCAAATGGAGTTGTTCTCGCACAAGGACCACTTGGTTGATCGTTCTTCAATATGCCCTTCACCAACATGCAGTGTTTCCTTGATTGAATTAGCTCTCACACCAATATTTGCGTCTAGAGCCTTTGCATTGAGGGCTATCTGAAAACGGCTGTGGCGCTGAAGTTGCCTGTGAATGTGGAGCTGGTGGCATGTGAAACCCGCATGTGGAGCATTCGTTTGTGTGGGATGCTCTACCAGGATCATTCCTAGATAATGCAGTGAAAGGGCACTAATCATAGAGTGTGAAAACTGAGTTTCCTTGAGAGCTGCTTGGAAACCTGATGGTGTGTGAAGTTAGTGAGCCAAATGGAGTTGTTCTCCCACAAGAACCACTCGGCTGATCCTTCTTCAATATGCCCTTCACCAACATGCAGTGTTTCCTTGATTGAATTAACTCTCACACCAATATTTGCATCTAGAGCCTTTGCATTGAGGGCTATCTGAAAACGGCTGTGGCGCTGAAGTTGCCTGTGAATGTGGAGCTGGTGGCATGTGAAACCCGCATGTGGAGCATTCGTTTGTGTGGGATGCTCTACCAGATTCATTCCTACATAATGCACTCAAAGGGCACTAAGCATAGAGTGTGAAAACTGAGTTTCCTTGAGAGCTGCTTGGAAGCCTGATGGTGTGTGAAGTTAGTGAGCCAAATGGAGTTGTTCTCCCACAAGAACCACTCGGCTGATCCTTCTTCAATATGCCCTTCAGCAACATGCACTGTTTCCTTGATTGAATTAACTCTCACACCAATATTTGCGTCTAGAGCCTTTGCATTGAGGGCTATCTGAAAATGGCTGTGGCGCTGAAGTTGCCTGTGAATGTGGAGTTGGTGGCATGTGAAACCCGCATGTGGAGCATTCGTTTGTGTGGGATGCTCTACCAGGATCATTCCTAGATAATGCAGTGAAAGGGCACTAATCATAGAGTGTGAAAACTGAGTTTCCTTGAGAGCTGCTTGGAAGCCTGATGGTGTGTGAAGTTAGCGAGCCAAATGGAGTTGTTCTTGCACAAGGACCACTTGGTTGATCGTTCTTCAATATGCCCTTCAGCAACATGCAGTGTTTCCTTGATTGAATTAGCTCTCACACCAATATTTGCGTCTAGAGCCTTTGCATTGAGGGCTATCTGAAAACGGCTGTGGCGCTGAAGTTGCCTGTGAATGTGGAGCTGGTGGCATGTGAAACCCGCATGTGGAGCATTCGTTTGTGTGGGATGCTCTACCAGATTCATTCCTACATAATGCACTCAAAGGGCACTAAGCATAGAGTGTGAAAACTGAGTTTCCTTGAGAGCTGCTTGGAAGCCTGATGGTGTGTGAAGTTAGTGAGCCAAATGGAGTTGTTCTCCCACAAGAACCACTCGGCTGATCCTTCTTCAATATGCCCTTCAGCAACATGCACTGTTTCCTTGATTGAATTAACTCTCACACCAATATTTGCGTCTAGAGCCTTTGCATTGAGGGCTATCTGAAAATGGCTGTGGCGCTGAAGTTGCCTGTGAATGTGGAGTTGGTGGCATGTGAAACCCGCATGTGGAGCATTCGTTTGTGTGGGATGCTCTACCAGGATCATTCCTAGATAATGCAGTGAAAGGGCACTAATCATAGAGTGTGAAAACTGAGTTTCCTTGAGAGCTGCTTGGAAGCCTGATGGTGTGTGAAGTTAGCGAGCCAAATGGAGTTGTTCTTGCACAAGGACCACTTGGTTGATCGTTCTTCAATATGCCCTTCAGCAACATGCAGTGTTTCCTTGATTGAATTAGCTCTCACACCAATATTTGCGTCTAGAGCCTTTGCATTGAGGGCTATCTGAAAACGGCTGTGGCGCTGAAGTTGCCTGTGAATGTGGAGCTGGTGGCATGTGAAACCCGCATGTGGAGCATTCGTTTGTGTGGGATGCTCTACCAGGTTCATTCCTAGATAATGCACTCAAAGGGCACTAAGCATAGAGTGTAAAAACTGAGTTTCCTTGAGAGCTGCTTGGAAGCCTGATGGTGTGTGAAGTTAGTGAGCCAAATGGAGTTGTTCTCACACAAGGACCACTCGGCTGATTCTTCTTCAATATGCCCTTCACCAACATGCAGTGTTTCCTTGATTGAATTAGCTCTCACACCAATATTTACATCAAGAGGCTTTGCATTGAGGGCTATCTGAAAATGGCTGTGGCACTGAAGTTGCCTGAGAATGTGGAGTTGGTGGCATGTGGAACCCGCATGTGGAGCATTCGTTTGTGTGGGATGCTCACCAAGCTTCAATTAAATCCAAGGCACACAAATGGCACTAAGCATAGAGTGTGAAAACTGAGTTTCCTTGAGAGCTGCTTGGAAGCCTGATGGTGTGTGAAGTTAGTGAGCCAAATGGAGTTGTTTTCCCACAAGAACCACTCGGCTGATCCTTCTTCAATATGCCCTTCAGCAACATGCAGTGTTTCCTTGATTGAATTAGCTCTCACACCAATATTTGCGTCTAGAGCCTTTGCATTGAGGGCTATCTGAAAACGGCCTTGGTGCTGAAGTTGCCTGTGAATGTGGAGTTGGTGGCATGTGAAACCCGCATGTGGAGCATTCGTTTGTGTGGGATGCTCACCAAGCTTCATTTCAGTCCTAGGCACTCAAAGGGCACTAAGCATAGAGTGTGAAAACTGAGTTTCCTTGAGAGCTGCTTGGAAGCCTGATGGTGTGTGAAGTTAGTGAGCCAAATGGAGTTGTTCTCCCACAAGAACCACTCGGCTGATCCTTCTTCAATATGCCCTTCACCAACATGCAGTGTTTCCTTGATTGAATTAGCTCTCACACCAATATTTGCGTCTAGAGCCTTTGCATTGAGGGCTATCTGAAAACGGCTGTGGCGCTGAAGTTGCCTGTGAATGTGGAGTTGGTGGCATGTGAAACCCGCATGTGGAGCATTCGTTTGTGTGGGATGCTCTACCAGGTTCATTCCTAGATAATGCACTCAAAGGGCACTAAGCATAGAGTGTGAAAACTGAGTTTCCTTGAGAGCTGCTTGGAAACCTGATGGTGTGTGAAGTTAGTGAGCCAAATGGAGTTGTTCTCGCACAAGGACCACTTGGTTGATCGTTCTTCAATATGCCCTTCACCAACATGCAGTGTTTCCTTGATTGAATTAGCTCTCACACCAATATTTGCGTCTAGAACCTTTGCATTGAGGGCTATCTGAAAACGGCTGTGGCGCTGAAGTTGCCTGTGAATGTGGAGCTGGTGGCATGTGAAACCCGCATGTGGAGCATTCGTTTGTGTGGGATGCTCTACCAGGTTCATTCCTAGATAATGCACTCAAAGGGCACTAAGCATAGAGTGTGAAAACTGAGTTTCCTTGAGAGCTGCTGGGAAACCTGATGGTGTGTGAAGTTAGTGAGCCAAATGGAGTTGTTCTCCCACAAGAACCACTCGGCTGATCCTTCTTCAATATGCCCTTCACCAACATGCAGTGTTTCCTTGATTGAATTAACTCTCACACCAATATTTGCATCTAGAGCCTTTGCATTGAGGGCTATCTGAAAACGGCTGTGGCGCTGAAGTTCCCTGTGAATGTGGAGTTGGTGGCATGTGAAACCCGCATGTGGAGCATTCGTTTGTGTGGGATGCTCTACCAGATTCATTCCTACATAATGCACTCAAAGGGCACTAAGCATAGAGTGTGAAAACTGAGTTTCCTTGAGAGCTGCTTGGAAGCCTGATGGTGTGTGAAGTTAGTGAGCCAAATGGAGTTGTTCTCACACAAGAACCACTCGGCTGATCCTTCTTCAATATGCCCTTCAGCAACATGCACTGTTTCCTTGATTGAATTAACTCTCACACCAATATTTGCGTCTAGAGCCTTTGCATTGAGGGCTATCTGAAAATGGCTGTGGCGCTGAAGTTGCCTGTGAATGTGGAGTTGGTGGCATGTGAAACCCGCATGTGGAGCATTCGTTTGTGTGGGATGCTCTACCAGGATCATTCCTAGATAATGCAGTGAAAGGGCACTAATCATAGAGTGTGAAAACTGAGTTTCCTTGAGAGCTGCTTGGAAACCTGATGGTGTGTGAAGTTAGTGAGCCAAATGGAGTTGTTCTCCCACAAGAACCACTCGGCTGATCCTTCTTCAATATGCCCTTCACCAACATGCAGTGTTTCCTTGATTGAATTAACTCTCACACCAATATTTGCATCTAGAGCCTTTGCATTGAGGGCTATCTGAAAACGGCTGTGGCGCTGAAGTTGCCTGTGAATGTGGAGCTGGTGGCATGTGAAACCCGCATGTGGAGCATTCGTTTGTGTGGGATGCTCTACCAGATTCATTCCTACATAATGCACTCAAAGGGCACTAAGCATAGAGTGTGAAAACTGAGTTTCCTTGAGAGCTGCTTGGAAGCCTGATGGTGTGTGAAGTTAGTGAGCCAAATGGAGTTGTTCTCCCACAAGAACCACTCGGCTGATCCTTCTTCAATATGCCCTTCAGCAACATGCACTGTTTCCTTGATTGAATTAACTCTCACACCAATATTTGCGTCTAGAGCCTTTGCATTGAGGGCTATCTGAAAATGGCTGTGGCGCTGAAGTTGCCTGTGAATGTGGAGTTGGTGGCATGTGAAACCCGCATGTGGAGCATTCGTTTGTGTGGGATGCTCTACCAGGATCATTCCTAGATAATGCAGTGAAAGGGCACTAATCATAGAGTGTGAAAACTGAGTTTCCTTGAGAGCTGCTTGGAAGCCTGATGGTGTGTGAAGTTAGCGAGCCAAATGGAGTTGTTCTTGCACAAGGACCACTTGGTTGATCGTTCTTCAATATGCCCTTCAGCAACATGCAGTGTTTCCTTGATTGAATTAGCTCTCACACCAATATTTGCGTCTAGAGCCTTTGCATTGAGGGCTATCTGAAAACGGCTGTGGCGCTGAAGTTGCCTGTGAATGTGGAGCTGGGTGGCATGTGAAACCCGCATGTGGAGCATTCGTTTGTGTGGGATGCTCTACCAGGTTCATTCCTAGATAATGCACTCAAAGGGCACTAAGCATAGAGTGTAAAAACTGAGTTTCCTTGAGAGCTGCTTGGAAGCCTGATGGTGTGTGAAGTTAGTGAGCCAAATGGAGTTGTTCTCACACAAGGACCACTCGGCTGATTCTTCTTCAATATGCCCTTCACCAACATGCAGTGTTTCCTTGATTGAATTAGCTCTCACACCAATATTTACATCAAGAGGCTTTGCATTGAGGGCTATCTGAAAATGGCTGTGGCACTGAAGTTGCCTGAGAATGTGGAGTTGGTGGCATGTGAAACCCGCATGTGGAGCATTCGTTTGTGTGGGATGCTCACCAAGCTTCAATTAAATCCAAGGCACACAAATGGCACTAAGCATAGAGTGTGAAAACTGAGTTTCCTTGAGAGCTGCTTGGAAGCCTGATGGTGTGTGAAGTTAGTGAGCCAAATGGAGTTGTTTTCCCACAAGAACCACTCGGCTGATCCTTCTTCAATATGCCCTTCAGCAACATGCAGTGTTTCCTTGATTGAATTAGCTCTCACACCAATATTTGCGTCTAGAGCCTTTGCATTGAGGGCTATCTGAAAACGGCCTTGGTGCTGAAGTTGCCTGTGAATGTGGAGTTGGTGGCATGTGAAACCCGCATGTGGAGCATTCGTTTGTGTGGGATGCTCACCAAGCTTCATTTCAGTCCTAGGCACTCAAAGGGCACTAAGCATAGAGTGTGAAAACTGAGTTTCCTTGAGAGCTGCTTGGAAGCCTGATGGTGTGTGAAGTTAGTGAGCCAAATGGAGTTGTTCTCCCACAAGAACCACTCGGCTGATCCTTCTTCAATATGCCCTTCACCAACATGCAGTGTTTCCTTGATTGAATTAGCTCTCACACCAATATTTGCGTCTAGAGCCTTTGCATTGAGGGCTATCTGAAAACGGCTGTGGCGCTGAAGTTGCCTGTGAATGTGGAGTTGGTGGCATGTGAAACCCGCATGTGGAGCATTCGTTTGTGTGGGATGCTCTACCAGGTTCATTCCTAGATAATGCACTCAAAGGGCACTAAGCATAGAGTGTGAAAACTGAGTTTCCTTGAGAGCTGCTTGGAAACCTGATGGTGTGTGAAGTTAGTGAGCCAAATGGAGTTGTTCTCGCACAAGGACCACTTGGTTGATCGTTCTTCAATATGCCCTTCACCAACATGCAGTGTTTCCTTGATTGAATTAGCTCTCACACCAATATTTGCGTCTAGAACCTTTGCATTGAGGGCTATCTGAAAACGGCTGTGGCGCTGAAGTTGCCTGTGAATGTGGAGCTGGTGGCATGTGAAACCCGCATGTGGAGCATTCGTTTGTGTGGGATGCTCTACCAGGTTCATTCCTAGATAATGCACTCAAAGGGCACTAAGCATAGAGTGTGAAAACTGAGTTTCCTTGAGAGCTGCTGGGAAACCTGATGGTGTGTGAAGTTAGTGAGCCAAATGGAGTTGTTCTCCCACAAGAACCACTCGGCTGATCCTTCTTCAATATGCCCTTCACCAACATGCAGTGTTTCCTTGATTGAATTAACTCTCACACCAATATTTGCATCTAGAGCCTTTGCATTGAGGGCTATCTGAAAACGGCTGTGGCGCTGAAGTTCCCTGTGAATGTGGAGTTGGTGGCATGTGAAACCCGCATGTGGAGCATTCGTTTGTGTGGGATGCTCTACCAGATTCATTCCTACATAATGCACTCAAAGGGCACTAAGCATAGAGTGTGAAAACTGAGTTTCCTTGAGAGCTGCTTGGAAGCCTGATGGTGTGTGAAGTTAGTGAGCCAAATGGAGTTGTTCTCACACAAGAACCACTCGGCTGATCCTTCTTCAATATGCCCTTCAGCAACATGCACTGTTTCCTTGATTGAATTAACTCTCACACCAATATTTGCGTCTAGAGCCTTTGCATTGAGGGCTATCTGAAAACGGCCTTGGCGCTGAAGTTGCCTGTGAATGTGGAGTTGGTGGCATGTGAAACCCGCATGTGGAGCATTCGTTTGTGTGGGATGCTCTACCAGGATCATTCCTAGATAATGCAGTGAAAGGGCACTAATCATAGAGTGTGAAAACTGAGTTTCCTTGAGAGCTGCTTGGAAGCCTGATGGTGTGTGAAGTTAGCGAGCCAAATGGAGTTGTTCTTGCACAAGGACCACTTGGTTGATCGTTCTTCAATATGCCCTTCACCAACATGCAGTGTTTCCTTGATTGAATTAGCTCTCACACCAATATTTGCGTCTAGAGCCTTTGCATTGAGGGCTATCTGAAAACGGCTGTGGCGCTGAAGTTGCCTGTGAATGTGGAGCTGGTGGCATGTGAAACCCGCATGCGGAGCATTCGTTTGTGTGGGATGCTCTACCAGGTTCATTCCTAGATAATGCACTCAAAGGGCACTAAGCATAGAGTGTGAAAACTGAGTTTCCTTGAGAGCTGCTTGGAAGCCTGATGGTGTGTGAAGTTAGTGAGCCAAATGGAGTTGTTCTCACACAAGGACCACTCGGCTGATTCTTCTTCAATATGCCCTTCACCAACATGCAGTGTTTCCTTGATTGAATTATCTCTCACACCAATATTTACATCTAGAGGCTTTGCATTGAGGGCTATCTGAAAATGGCTGTGGCACTGAAGTTGCCTGAGAATGTGGAGTTGGTGGCATGTGAAACCCGCATGTGGAGCATTCGTTTGTGTGGGATGCTCACCAAGCTTCATTTCAGTCCTAGGCACTCAAAGGGCACTAAGCATAGAGTGTGAAAACTGAGTTTCCTTGAGAGCTGCTTGGAAGCCTGATGGTGTGTGAAGTTAGTGAGCCAAATGGAGTTGTTCTCCCACAAGAACCACTCGGCTGATCCTTCTTCAATATGCCCTTCACCAACATGCAGTGTTTCCTTGATTGAATTAGCTCTCACACCAATATTTGCGTCTAGAGCCTTTGCATTGAGGGCTATCTGAAAACGGCTGTGGCGCTGAAGTTGCCTGTGAATGTGGAGTTGGTGGCATGTGAAACCCGCATGTGGAGCATTCGTTTGTGTGGGATGCTCTACCAGGTTCATTCCTAGATAATGCACTCAAAGGGCACTAGGCATAGAGTGTGAAAACTGAGTTTCCTTGAGAGCTGCTTGGAAGCCTGATGGTGTGTGAAGTTAGTGAGCCAAATGGAGTTGTTCTCACACAAGAACCACTCGGCTGATCCTTCTTCAATATGCCCTTCAGCAAGATGCAGTGTTTCCTTGATTGAATTAGCTCTCACAGCAAAATTTGCGTCTAGAGCCTTTGCATTGAGGGCTATCTGAAAACGGCTGTGGCGCTGAAGTTGCCTGAGAATGTGGAGTTGGTGGCATGTGGAACCCGCATGTGGAGCATTCGTTTGTGTGGGATGCTCACCAAGCTTCATTTCAATCCTAGGCACTCCAAGGGCACTAAGCATAGAGTGTGAAAACTGAGTTTCCTTGAGAGCTGCTTGGAAGCCTGATGGTGTGTGAAGCTAGTGAGCCAAATGGAGTTGTTCTCCCACAAGAACCACTCGGCTGATCCTTCTTCAATATGCCCTTCACCAACATGCAGTGTTTCCTTGATTGAATTAGCTCTCACACCAATATTTGCGTCTAGAGCCTTTGCATTGAGGGCTATCTGAAAACGGCTGTGGCGCTGAAGTTGCCTGTGAATGTGGAGTTGGTGGCATGTGAAACCCGCATGTGGAGCATTCGTTTGTGTGGGATGCTCTACTAGATTCATTCCTAGATAATGCACTCAAAGGGCACTAAGCATAGAGTGTGAAAACTGAGTTTCCTTGAGAGCTGCTTGGAAGCCTGATGGTGTGTGAAGTTAGTGAGCCAAATGGAGTTGTTCTCGCACAAGGACCACTTGGTTGATCGTTCTTCAATATGCCCTTCACCAACATGCACTGTTTCCTTGATTGAATTAGCTCTCACACCAATATTTGCGTCTAGAGCCTTTGCATTGAGGGCTATCTGAAAACGGCTGTGGCGCTGAAGTTGCCTGTGAATGTGGAGTTGGTGGCATGTGAAACCCGCATGTGGAGCATTCGTTTGTGTGGGATGCTGACCAAGGTTCATTTCAGTCCTAGGCACACAACGAGCACTAAGCATAGAGTGTGAAAACTGAGTTTCCTTGAGAGCTGCTTGGAAGCCTGATGGTGTGTGAAGCTAGTGAGCCAAATGGAGTTGTTCTCCCACAAGAACCACTCGGCTGATCCTTCTTCAATATGCCCTTCACCAACATGCAGTGTTTCCTTGATTGAATTAGCTCTCACACCAATATTTGCGTCTAGAGCCTTTGCATTGAGGGCTATCTGAAAACGGCTGTGGCGCTGAAGTTGCCTGTGAATGTGGAGTTGGTGGCATGTGAAACCCGCATGTGGAGCATTCGTTTGTGTGGGATGCTCTACTAGATTCATTCCTAGATAATGCACTCAAAGGGCACTAAGCATAGAGTGTGAAAACTGAGTTTCCTTGAGAGCTGCTTGGAAGCCTGATGGTGTGTGAAGTTAGTGAGCCAAATGGAGTTGTTCTCGCACAAGGACCACTTGGTTGATCGTTCTTCAATATGCCCTTCACCAACATGCACTGTTTCCTTGATTGAATTAGCTCTCACACCAATATTTGCGTCTAGAGCCTTTGCATTGAGGGCTATCTGAAAACGGCTGTGGCGCTGAAGTTGCCTGTGAATGTGGAGTTGGTGGCATGTGAAACCCGCATGTGGAGCATTCGTTTGTGTGGGATGCTCTACCAGGTTCATTCCTAGATAATGCACTCAAAGGGCACTAAGCATAGAGTGTGAAAACTGAGTTTCCTTGAGAGCTGCTTGGAAGCCTGATGGTGTGTGAAGTTAGTGAGCCAAATGGAGTTGTTTTCCCACAAGAACCACTCGGCTGATCCTTCTTCAATATGCCCTTCAGCAACATGCAGTGTTTCCTTGATTGAATTAGCTCTCACACCAATATTTGCGTCTAGAGCCTTTGCATTGAGGGCTATCTAAAAACGGCTGTGGCGCTGAAGTTGCCTGTGAATGTGGAGTTGGTGGCATGTGAAACCCGCATGTGGAGCATTCGTTTGTGTGGGATGCTCTACTAGATTCATTCCTACATAATGCACTCAAAGGGCACTAAGCATAGAGTGTGAAAACTGAGTTTCCTTGAGAGCTGCTTGGAAGCCTGATGGTGTGTGAAGTTAGTGAGCCAAATGGAGTTGTTCTCCCACAAGAACCACTCGGCTGATCCTTCTTCAATATGCCCTTCAGCAACATGCACTGTTTCCTTGATTGAATTAACTCTCACACCAATATTTGCGTCTAGAGCCTTTGCATTGAGGGCTATCTGAAAATGGCTTTGGCGCTGAAGTTGCCTGAGAAAGTGGAGTTGGTGGCATGTGGAACCCGCATGTGGAGCATTCGTTTGTGTGGGATGCTCACCAAGATTCATTTCAGTCCTAGGCACTCAAAGGGCACTAAGCATAGAGTGTGAAAACTGAGTTTCCTTGAGAGCTGCTTGGAAGCCTGATGGTGTGTGAAGTTAGTGAGCCAAATGGAGTTGTTTTCCCACAAGAACCACTCGGCTGATCCTTCTTCAATATGCCCTTCAGCAACATGCAGTGTTTCCTTGATTGAATTAGCTCTCACACCAATATTTGCGTCTAGAGCCTTTGCATTGAGGGCTATCTGAAAACGGCTGTGGCGCTGAAGTTGCCTGAGAATGTGGAGTTGGTGGCATGTGAAACCCGCATGTGGAGCATTCGTTTGTGTGGGATGCTCTACTAGATTCATTCCTAGATAATGCACTCAAAGGGCACTAAGCATAGAGTGTGAAAACTGAGTTTCTTTGAGAGCTGCTTGGAAGCCTGATGGTGTGTGAAGTTTGTGAGCCAAATGGAGTTGTTCTCCCACAAGAACCACTCGGCTGATCCTTCTTCAATATGCCCTTCACCAACATGCAGTGTTTCCTTGATTGAATTAGCTCTCACACCAATATTTGCGTCTAGAGCCTTTGCATTGAGGGCTATCTGAAAACGGCTGTGGCGCTGAAGTTGCCTGTGAATGTGGAGTTGGTGGCATGTGAAACCCGCATGTGGAGCATTCGTTTGTGTGGGATGCTCTACCAGGTTCATTCCTAGATAATTCTCTCAAAGGGCACTAAGCATAGAGTGTGAAAACTGAGTTTCTTTGAGAGCTGCTTGGAAACCTGATGGTGTGTGAAGTTAGTGAGCCAAATGGAGTTGTTCTCCCACAAGAACCACTCGGCTGATCCTTCTTCAATATGCCCTTCACCAACATGCAGTGTTTCCTTGATTGAATTAGCTCTCACACCAATATTTGCTTCTAGAGCCTTTGCATTGAGGGCTATCTGAAAACGGCTGTGGCGCTGAAGTTGCCTGTGAATGTGGAGTTGGTGGCATGTGAAACCCGCATGTGGAGCATTCGTTTGTGTGGGATGCTCTACCAGGTTCATTCCTAGATAATGCACTCAAAGGGCACTAAGCATAGAGTGTGAAAACTGAGTTTCCTTGAGAGCTGCTTGGAAGCCTGATGGTGTGTGAAGTTAGTGAGCCAAATGGAGTTGTTCTCCCACAAGAACCACTCAGCTGATCCTTCTTCAATATGCCCTTCACCAACATGCAGTGTTTCCTTGATTGAATTAGCTCTCACACCAATATTTGCGTCTAGAGCCTTTGCATTGAGGGCTATCTGAAAATGGCTGTGGCGCTGAAGTTGCCTGAGAATGTGGAGTTGGTGGCATGTGAAACCCGCATGTGGAGCATTCGTTTGTGTGGGATGCTCACCAAGCTTCATTTCAGTCCTAGGCACTCAAAGGGCACTAAGCATAGAGTGTGAAAACTGAGTTTCCTTGAGAGCTGCTTGGAAGCCTGATGGTGTGTGAAGTTAGTGAGCCAAATGGAGTTGTTCTCCCACAAGGACAACTTGGTTTATCCTTCTTCAATATGCCCTTCACCAATATGCAGTGTTTCCTTGATTGAATTTGCTCTCACACCAATATTTACATCTAGAGGCTTTGCATTGAGGGCTATCTGAAAATGGCTGTGGCACTGAAGTTGCCTGAGAATGTGGAGTTGGTGGCATGTGAAACCCGCATGTGGAGCATTCGTTTGTGTGGGATGCTCACCAAGCTTCATTTAAATCCAAGGCACACAAAGGGCACTAAGCATAGAGTGTGAAAACTGAGTTTCCTTGAGAGCTGCTTGGAAGCCTGATGGTGTGTGAAGTTAGTGAGCCAAATGGAGTTGTTCTCCCACAAGAACCACTCGGCTGATCCTTCTTCAATATGCCCTTCACCAACATGCAGTGTTTCCTTGATTGAATTAGCTCTCACACCAATATTTGCGTCTAGAACCTTTGCATTGAGGGCTATCTGAAAACGGCTGTGGCGCTGAAGTTGCCTGTGAATGTGGAGTTGGTGGCATGTGAAACCCGCATGTGGAGCATTCATTTGTTTGGGATGCTCTACCAGGTTCATTCCTAGATAATGCACTCAAAGGGCACTAAGCATAGAGTGTGAAAACTGATTTACCTTGAGAGCTAGCTGCTTGGAAGCCTGATGGTGTGTGAAGTTAGTGAGCCAAATGGAGTTGTTCTCCCACAAGAACCACTCGGCTGATCCTTCTTCAATATGCCCTTCACCAACATGCAGTGTTTCCTTGATTGAATTAGCTCTCACACCAATATTTGCGTCTAGAGCCTTTGCATTGAGGGCTATCTGAAAATGGCTGTGGCGCTGAAGTTGCCTGAGAATGTGGAGTTGGTGGCATGTGGAACCCGCATGTGGAGCATTCGTTTGTGTGGGATGCTCACCAAGATTCATTTCAGTCCTAGGCACTCAAAGGGCACTAAGCATAGAGTGTGAAAACTGAGTTTCCTTGAGAGCTGCTTGGAAGCCTGATGGTGTGTGAAGTTAGTGAGCCAAATGGAGTTGTTCTCCCACAAGAACCACTCGGCTGATCCTTCTTCAATATGCCCTTCACCAACATGCAGTGTTTCCTTGATTGAATTAGCTCTCACACCAATATTTGCGTCTAGAGCCTTTGCATTGAGGGCTATCTGAAAACGGCTGTGTCGCTGAAGTTGCCTGTGAATGTGGAGTTGGTGGCATGTGAAACCCGCATGTGGAGCATTCGTTTGTGTGGGATGCTCTACCAGGTTCATTCCTAGATAATGCACTCAAAGGGCACTAAGCATAGAGTGTGAAAACTGAGTTTCCTTGAGAGCTGCTTGGAAGCCTGATGGTGTGTGAAGTTAGTGAGCCAAATGGAGTTGTTCTCCCACAAGAACCACTCGGCTGATCCTTCTTCAATATGCCCTTCACCAACATGCAGTGTTTCCTTGATTGAATTAGCTCTCACACCAATATTTGCCTCTAGAGCCTTTGCATTGAGGGCTATCTGAAAACGGCTGTGGCGCTGAAGTTGCCTGTGAATGTGGAGTTGGTGGCATGTGAAACCCGCATGTGGAGCATTCGTTTGTGTGGGATGCTCTACCAGGTTCATTCCTAGATAATGCACTCAAAGGGCACTAAGCATAGAGTGTGAAAACTGAGTTTCCTTGAGAGCTGCTTGGAAGCCTGATGGTGTGTGAAGTTAGTGAGCCAAATGGAGTTGTTCTCCCACAAGAACCACTCGGCTGATCCTTCTTCAATATGCCCTTCACCAACATGCAGTGTTTCCTTGATTGAATTAGCTCTCACACCAATAGTTGCGTCTAGAGCCTTTGCATTGAGGGCTATCTGAAAACGGCTGTGGCTCTGAAGTTGCCTGTGAATGTGGAGTTGGTGGCATGTGAAACCCGCATGTGGAGCATTCGTTTGTGTGGGATGCTCTACCAGGTTCATTCCTAGATAATGCAATCAAAGGGCACTAAGCATAGAGTGTGAAAACTGAGTTTCCTTGAGAGCTGCTTGGAAGCCTGATGGTGTGTGAAGTTAGTGAGCCAAATGGAGTTGTTCTCCCACAAGAACCACTCGGCTGATCCTTCTTCAATATGCCCTTCACCAACATGCAGTGTTTCCTTGATTGAATTAGCTCTCACACCAATATTTGCGTCTAGAGCCCTTGCATTGAGGGCTATCTGAAAACGGCTGTGGCGCTGAAGTTGCCTGTGAATGTGGAGTTGGTGGCATGTGAAACCCGCATGTGGAGCATTCGTTTGTGTGGGATGCTCTACCAGGTTCATTCCTAGATAATGCACTCAAAGGGCACTAAGCATAGAGTGTGAAAACTGAGTTTTCTTGAGAGCTGCTTGGAAGCCTGATGGTGTGTGAAGTTAGTGAGCCAAATGGAGTTGTTCTCCCACAAGAACCACTCGGCTGATCCTTCTTCAATATGCCCTTCACCAACATGCAGTGTTTCCTTGATTGAATTAGCTCTCACACCAATATTTGCGTCTAGAGCCTTTGCATTGAGGGCTATCTGAAAACGGCTGTGGCGCTGAAGTTGCCTGTGAATGTGGAGTTGGTGACATGTGAAACCCGCATGTGGAGCATTCGTTTGTGTGGGATGCTCTACCAGGTTCATTCCTAGATAATGCACTCAAAGGGCACTAAGCATAGAGTGTGAAAACTGAGTTTCCTTGAGAGCTAGCTGCTTGGAAGCCTGATGGTGTGTGAAGTTAGTGAGGCAAATGGAGTTGTTCTCCCTCAAGAACCACTCGGCTGATCCTTCTTCAATATGCCCTTCACCAACATGCAGTGTTTCCTTGATTGAATTAGCTCTCACACCAATATTTGCATCTAGAGCCTTTGCATTGAGGGCTATCTGAAAACGGCTGTGGCACTGAAGTTGCCTGTGAATGTGGAGTTGGTGGCATGTGAAACCCGCATGTGGAGCATTCGTTTGTGTGGGATGCTCTACCAGGTTCATTCCTACATAATGCACTCAAAGGGCACTAAGCATAGAGTGTGAAAACTGAGTTTCCTTGAGAGCTGCTTGGAAGCCTGATGGTGTGTGAAGTTAGTGAGCCAAATGGAGTTGTTCTCCCACAAGAACCACTCGGCTGATCCTTCTTCAATATGCCCTTCACCAACATGCAGTGTTTCCTTGATTGAATTAGCTCTCACACCAATATTTGCGTCTAGAGCCTTTGCATTGAGGGCTATCTGAAAACGGCTGTGGCGCTGAAGTTGCCTGTGAATGTGGAGTTGGTGGCATGTGAAACCCGCATGTGGAGCATTCGTTTGTGTGGGATGCTCACCAAGCTTCATTTCAGTCCTAGGCACTCAAAGGGCACTAATCATAGAGTGTGAAAACTGAGTTTCCTTGAGAGCTGCTTGGAAGCCTGATGGTGTGTGAAGTTAGTGAGCCAAATGGAGTTGTTCTCCCACAAGAACCACTCGGCTGATCCTTCTTCAATATGCCCTTCACCAACATGCAGTGTTTCCTTGATTGAATTAGCTCTCACACCAATATTTGCGTCTAGAGCCTTTGCATTGAGGGCTATCTGAAAACGGCTGTGGCGCTGAAGTTGCCTGTGAATGTGGAGTTGGTGGCATGTGAAACCCGCATTTGGAGCATTCGTTTGTGTGGGATGCTCTACCAGGTTCATTCCTAGATAATGCACTCAAAGGGCACTAAGCATAGAGTGTGAAAACTGAGTTTCCTTGAGAGCTGCTTGGAAGCCTGATGGTGTGTGAAGTTAGTGAGCCAAATGGAGTTGTTCTCCCACAAGAACCACTCGGCTGATCCTTCTTCAATATGCCCTTCACCAACATGCAGTGTTTCCTTGATTGAATTAGCTCTCACACCAATATTTGCGTCTAGAGCCTTTGCATTGAGGGCTATCTGAAAACGGCTGTGGCGCTGAAGTTGCCTGTCAATGTGGAGTTGGTGGCATGTGAAACCCGCATGTGGAGCATTCGTTTGTGTGGGATGCTCTACCAGGTTCATTCCTAGATAATGCACTCAAAGGGCACTAAGCATAGAGTGTGAAAACTGAGTTTCCTTGAGAGCTGCTTGGAAGCCTGATGGTGTGTGAAGTTAGTGAGCCAAATGGAGTTGTTCTCCCACAAGAACCACTCGGCTGATCCTTCTTCAATATGCCCTTCACCAACATGCAGTGTTTCCTTGATTGAATTAGCTCTCACACCAATATTTGCGTCTAGAGCCTTTGCATTGAGGGCTATCTGAAAACGGCTGTGGCGCTGAAGTTGCCTGTGAATGTGGAGTTGGTGGCATGTGAAACCCGCATGTGGTGCATTCGTTTGTGTGGGATGCTCACCAAGCTTCATTTCAGTCCTAGGCACTCAAAGGGCACTAATCATAGAGTGTGAAAACTGAGTTTCCTTGAGAGCTGCTTGGAAGCCTGATGGTGTGTGAAGTTAGTGAGCCAAATGGAGTTGTTCTCCCACAAGAACCACTCGGCTGATCCTTCTTCAATATGCCCTTCACCAACATGCAGTGTTTCCTTGATTGAATTAGCTCTCACACCAATATTTGCGTCTAGAGCCTTTGCATTGAGGGCTATCTGAAAACGGCTGTGGCGCTGAAGTTGCCTGTGAATGTGGAGTTGGTGGCATGTGAAACCCGCATGTGGAGCATTCGTTTGTGTGGGATGCTCTACCAGGTTCATTCCTAGATAATGCACTCAAAGGGCACTAAGCATAGAGTGTGAAAACTGAGTTTCCTTGAGAGCTGCTTGGAAGCCTGATGGTGTGTGAAGTTAGTGAGCCAAATGGAGTTGTTCTCCCACAAGAACCACTCGGCTGATCCTTCTTCAATATGCCCTTCACCAACATGCAGTGTTTCCTTGATTGAATTAGCTCTCACACCAATATTTGCCTCTAGAGCCTTTGCATTGAGGGCTATCTGAAAACGGCTGTGGCGCTGAAGTTGCCTGTGAATGTGGAGTTGGTGGCATGTGAAACCCGCATGTGGAGCATTCGTTTGTGTGGGATGCTCACCAAGCTTCATTTCAGTCCTAGGCACTCAAAGGGCACTAATCATAGAGTGTGAAAACTGAGTTTCCTTGAGAGCTGCTTGGAAGCCTGATGGTGTGTGAAGTTAGTGAGCCAAATGGAGTTGTTCTCCCACAAGAACCACTCGGCTGATCCTTCTTCAATATGCCCTTCACCAACATGCAGTGTTTCCTTGATTGAATTAGCTCTCACACCAATATTTGCGTCTAGAGCCTTTGCATTGAGGGCTATCTGAAAACGGCTGTGGCGCTGAAGTTGCCTGTGAATGTGGAGTTGGTGGCATGTGAAACCCGCATTTGGAGCATTCGTTTGTGTGGGATGCTCTACCAGGTTCATTCCTAGATAATGCACTCATAGGGCACTCAGCATAGAGTGTGAAAACTGAGTTTCCTTGAGAGCTGCTTGGAAGCCTGATGGTGTGTGAAGTTAGTGAGCCAAATGGAGTTGTTCTCCCACAAGAACCACTCGGCTGATCCTTCTTCAATATGCCCTTCACCAACATGCAGTGTTTCCTTGATTGAATTAGCTCTCACACCAATATTTGCGTCTAGAGCCTTTGCATTGAGGGCTATCTGAAAACGGCTGTGGCGCTGAAGTTGCCTGTCAACGTGGAGTTGGTGGCATGTGAAACCCGCATGTGGAGCATTCGTTTGTGTGGGATGCTCACCAAGATTCATTTCAGTCCTAGGCACTCAAAGGGCACTAAGCATAGAGTGTGAAAACTGAGTTTCCTTGAGAGCTGCTTGGAAGCCTGATGGTGTGTGAAGTTAGTGAGCCAAATGGAGTTGTTCTCCCACAAGAACCACTCGGCTGATTCTTCTTCAATATGACCTTCACCAATATGCAGTGTTTCCTTGATTGAATTAGCTCTCACACCAATATTTGCGTCTAGAGCCTTTGCATTGAGGGCTATCTGAAAACGGCTGTGGCACTGAAGTTGCCTGAGAATGTGGAGTTGGTGGCATGTGAAACCCGCATGTGGAGCATTCGTTTGTGTGGGATGCTCACCAAGCTTCATTTAAATCCAAGGCACACAAAGGGCACTAAGCATAGAGTGTGAAAACTGAGTTTCCTTGAGAGCTGCTTGGAAGCCTGATGGTGTGTGAAGTTAGTGAGCCAAATGGAGTTGTTCTCCCACAAGAACCACTCGGCTGATCCTTCTTCAATATGCCCTTCACCAACATGCAGTGTTTCCTTGATTGAATTAGCTCTCACACCAATATTTGCGTCTAGAGCCTTTGCATTGAGGGCTATCTGAAAACGGCTGTGGCGCTGAAGTTGCCTGTGAATGTGGAGTTGGTGGCATGTGAAACCCGCATGTGGAGCATTCGTTTGTGTGGGATGCTCTACCAGGTTCATTCCTAGATAATGCACTCAAAGGGCACTAAGCATAGAGTGTGAAAACTGAGTTTCCTTGAGAGCTGCTTGGAAGCCTGATGGTGTGTGAAGTTAGTGAGCCAAATGGAGTTGTTCTCCCACAAGAACCACTCGGCTGATCCTTCTTCAATATGCCCTTCACCAACATGCAGTGTTTCTTTGATTGAATTAGCTCTCACACCAATATTTGCGTCTAGAGCCTTTGCATTGAGGGCTATCTGAAAACGGCTGTGGCGCTGAAGTTGCCTGTGAATGTGGAGTTGGTGGCATGTGAAACCCGCATGTGGAGCATTCGTTTGTGTGGGATGCTCACCAAGCTTCATTTCAGTCCTAGGCACTCAAAGGGCACTAAGCATAGAGTGAAAAAACTGAGTTTCCTTGAGAGCTGCTTGGAAGCCTGATGGTGTGTGAAGTTAGTGAGCCAAATGGAGTTGTTCTCCCACAAGAACCACTCGGCTGATCCTTCTTCAATATGCCCTTCACCAACATGCAGTGTTTCCTTGATTGAATTAGCTCTCACACCAATATTTGCGTCTAGAGCCTTTGCATTGAGGGCTATCTGAAAACGGCTGTGGCGCTGAAGTTGCCTGTGAATGTGGAGTTGGTGGCATGTGAAACCCGCATGTGAAGCATTCGTTTGTGTGGGATGCTCACCAAGCTTCATTTCAATCCTAGGCACTCAAAGGGCACTAATCATAGAGTGTGAAAACTGAGTTTCCTTGAGAGCTGCTTGGAAGCCTGATGGTGTGTGAAGTTAGTGAGCCAAATGGAGTTGTTCTCCCACAAGAACCACTCGGCTGATCCTTCTTCAATATGCCCTTCACCAACATGCAGTGTTTCCTTGATTGAATTAGCTCTCACACCAATATTTGCGTCTAGAGCCTTTGCATTGAGGGCTATCTGAAAACGGCTGTGGCGCTGAAGTTGCCTGTGAATGTGGAGTTGGTGGCATGTGAAACCCGCATGTGGAGCATTCGTTTGTGTGGGATGCTCACCAAGCTTCATTTCAGTCCTAGGCACTCAAAGGGCACTAAGCATAGAGTGTGAAAACTGAGTTTCCTTGAGAGCTGCTTGTAAGCCTGATGGTGTGTGAAGTTAGTGAGCCAAATGGAGTTGTTCTCCCACAAGAACCACTGGGCTGATCCTTCTTCAATATCCCCTTCACCAACATGCAGTGTTTCCTTGATTGAATTAGCTCTCACACCAATATTTGCGTCTAGAGCCTTTGCATTGAGGGCTATCTGAAAACGGCTGTGGCGCTGAAGTTGCCTGTGAATGTGGAGTTGGTGGCATGTGAAACCCGCATGTGGAGCATTCGTTTGTGTGGGATGCTCTACCAGGTTCATTCCTAGATAATGCACTCAAAGGGCACTAAGCATAGAGTGTGAAAACTGAGTTTCCTTGAGAGCTGCTTGGAAGCCTGATGGTGTGTGAAGTTAGTGAGCCAAATGGAGTTGTTCTCCCACAAGAACCACTCGGCTGATCCTTCTTCAATATGCCCTTCACCAACATGCAGTGTTTCTTTGATTGAATTAGCTCTCACACCAATATTTGCGTCTAGAGCCTTTGCATTGAGGGCTATCTGAAAACGGCTGTGGCGCTGAAGTTGCCTGTGAATGTGGAGTTGGTGGCATGTGAAACCCGCATGTGGAGCATTCGTTTGTGTGGGATGCTCACCAAGCTTCATTTCAGTCCTAGGCACTCAAAGGGCACTAAGCATAGAGTGAAAAAACTGAGTTTCCTTGAGAGCTGCTTGGAAGCCTGATGGTGTGTGAAGTTAGTGAGCCAAATGGAGTTGTTCTCCCACAAGAACCACTCGGCTGATCCTTCTTCAATATGCCCTTCACCAACATGCAGTGTTTCCTTGATTGAATTAGCTCTCACACCAATATTTGCGTCTAGAGCCTTTGCATTGAGGGCTATCTGAAAACGGCTGTGGCGCTGAAGTTGCCTGTGAATGTGGAGTTGGTGGCATGTGAAACCCGCATGTGAAGCATTCGTTTGTGTGGGATGCTCACCAAGCTTCATTTCAATCCTAGGCACTCAAAGGGCACTAATCATAGAGTGTGAAAACTGAGTTTCCTTGAGAGCTGCTTGGAAGCCTGATGGTGTGTGAAGTTAGTGAGCCAAATGGAGTTGTTCTCCCACAAGAACCACTCGGCTGATCCTTCTTCAATATGCCCTTCACCAACATGCAGTGTTTCCTTGATTGAATTAGCTCTCACACCAATATTTGCGTCTAGAGCCTTTGCATTGAGGGCTATCTGAAAACGGCTGTGGCGCTGAAGTTGCCTGTGAATGTGGAGTTGGTGGCATGTGAAACCCGCATGTGGAGCATTCGTTTGTGTGGGATGCTCACCAAGCTTCATTTCAGTCCTAGGCACTCAAAGGGCACTAAGCATAGAGTGTGAAAACTGAGTTTCCTTGAGAGCTGCTTGTAAGCCTGATGGTGTGTGAAGTTAGTGAGCCAAATGGAGTTGTTCTCCCACAAGAACCACTGGGCTGATCCTTCTTCAATATCCCCTTCACCAACATGCAGTGTTTCCTTGATTGAATTAGCTCTCACACCAATATTTGCGTCTAGAGCCTTTGCATTGAGGGCTATCTGAAAACGGCTGTGGCGCTGAAGTTGCCTGTGAATGTGGAGTTGGTGGCATGTGAAACCCGCATGTGGAGCATTCGTTTGTGTGGGATGCTCTACCAGGTTCATTCCTACATAATGCAATCAAAGGGCACTAAGCATAGAGTGTGAAAACTGAGTTTCCTTGAGAGCTGCTTGGAAGCCTGATGGTGTGTGAAGTTAGTGAGGCAAATGGAGTTGTTCTCCCACAAGAACCACTCGGCTGATCCTTCTTCAATATGCCCTTCACCAACATGCAGTGTTTCCTTGATTGAATTAGCTCTCACAACAATATTTGCATCTCGAGCCTTTGCATTGAGGGCTATCTGAAACCGGCTGTGGTGCTGAAGTTGCCTGTGAATGTGGAGTTTGTGGCATGTGAAACCCGCATGTGGAGCATTCGTTTGTGTGGGATGCTCACCAAGCTTCATTTAAATCCAAGGCACACAAAGGGCACTAAGCATAGAGTGTGAAAACTGAGTTTCCTTGAGAGCTGCCTGGAAGCCTGATGGTGTGTGAAGTTAGTGAGCCAAATGGAGTTGTTCTCCCACAAGAACCACTCGGCTGATCCTTCTTCAATATGCCCTTCACCAACATGCAGTGTTTCCTTGATTGAATTAGCTCTCACACCAATATTTGCGTCTAGAGCCTTTGCATTGAGGGCTATCTGAAAATGGCTGTGGCGCTGAAGTTGCCTGTGAATGTGGAGTTGGTGGCATGTGAAACCCGCATGTGGAGCATTCGTTTGTGTGGGATGCTCTACTAGATTCATTCCTAGATAATGCACTCAAAGGGCACTAAGCATAGAGTGTGAAAACTGAGTTTCCTTGAGAGCTGCTTGGAAGCCTGATGGTGTGTGAAGTTAGTGAGCCAAATGGAGTTGTTCTTGCACAAGGACCACTTGGTTGATCCTTCTTCAATATGCCCTTCACCAACATGCAGTGTTTCCTTGATTGAATTAGCTCTCACACCAATATTTGCGTCTAGAGCCTTTGCATTGAGGGCTATCTGAAAGCGGCTGTGGCACTGAAGTTGCCTGTAAATGTGGAGTTGGTGGCATGTGAAACCCGCATGTGGAGCATTCGTTTGTGTGGGATGCTCACCAAGCTTCATTTCAATCCTAGGCACTCAAAGGGCACTAATCATAGAGTGTGAAAACTGAGTTTCCTTGAGAGCTGCTTGGAAGCCTGATGGTGTGTGAAGTTAGTGAGCCAAATGGAGTTGTTCTCCCACAAGAACCACTCGGCTGATCCTTCTTCAATATGCCCTTCACCAACATGCAGTGTTTCCTTGATTGAATTAGCTCTCACACCAATATTTGCGTCTAGAGCCTTTGCATTGAGGGCTATCTGAAAACGGCTGTGGCGCTGAAGTTGCCTGTGAATGTGAAGTTGGTGGCATGTGAAACCCGCATGTGGAGCATTCGTTTGTGTGGGATGCTCACCAAGCTTCATTTCAGTCCTAGGCACACAAAGGGCACTAAGCATAGAGTGTGAAAACTGAGTTTCCTTGAGAGCTGCTTGGAAGCCTGATGGTGTGTGAAGTTAGTGAGCCAAATGCAGTTGTTCTCCCACAAGAACCACTCGGCTGATCCTTCTTCAATATGCCCTTCACCAACATGCAGTGTTTCCTTGATTGAATTAGCTCTCACACCAATATTTGCGTCTAGAGCCTTTGCATTGAGGGCTATCTGAAAACGGCTGTGGCGCTGAAGTTGCCTGTGAATGTGGAGTTGGTGGCATGTGAAACCCGCATGTGGAGCATTCGTTTGTGTGGGATGCTCTACCAGGTTCATTCCTAGATAATTCTCTCAAAGGGCACTAAGCATAGAGTGTGAAAACTGAGTTTCCTTGAGAGCTGCTTGGAAACCTGATGGTGTGTGAAGTTATTGAGGCAAATGGAGTTGTTCTCCCACAAGAACCACTCGGCTGATCCTTCTTCAATATGCCCTTCACCAACATTCAGTGTTTCCTTGATTGAATTAGCTCTCACAACAATATTTGCATCTCGAGCCTTTGCATTGAGGGCTATCTGAAACCGGCTGTGGTGCTGAAGTTGCCTGTGAATGTGGAGTTGGTGGCATGTGAAACCCGCATGTGGAGCATTCGTTTGTGTGGGATGCTCACCAAGCTTCATTCAAATCCAAGGCACACAAAGGGCACTAAGCATAGAGTGTGAAAACTTAGTTTCCTTGAGAGCTGCTTGGAAGCCTGATGGTGTGTGAAGTTAGTGAGCCAAATGGAGTTGTTCTCCCACAAGAACCACTCGGCTGATCCTTCTTCAATATGCCCTTCACCAACATGCAGTGTTTCCTTGATTGAATTAGCTCTCACACCAATATTTGCGTCTAGAGCCTTTGCATTGAGGGCTATCTGAAAATGGCTGTGGCGCTGAAGTTGTCTGTGAATGTGGAGTTGGTGGCATGTGAAACCCGCATGTGGAGCATTCGTTTGTGTGGGATGCTCTACTACATTCATTCCTAGATAATGCACTCAAAGGGCACTAAGCATAGAGTGTGAAAACTGAGTTTCCTTGAGAGCTGCTTGGAAGCCTGATGGTGTGTGAAGTTAGTGAGCCAAATGGAGTTGTTCTTGCACAAGGACCACTTGGTTGATCCTTCTTCAATATGCCCTTCACCAACATGCAGTGTTTCCTTGATTGAATTAGCTCTCACACCAATATTTGCGTCTAGAGCCTTTGCATTGAGGGCTATCTGAAAGCGGCTGTGGCACTGAAGTTGCCTGTAAATGTGGAGTTGGTGGCATGTGAAACCCGCATTTGGAGCATTCGTTTGTGTGGGATGCTCACCAAGCTTCATTTCAATCCTAGGCACTCAAAGGGCACTAATCATAGAGTGTGAAAACTGAGTTTCCTTGAGAGCTGCTTGGAAGCCTGATGGTGTGTGAAGTTAGTGAGCCAAATGGAGTTGTTCTCCCACAAGAACCACTCGGCTGATCCTTCTTCAATATGCCCTTCACCAACATGCAGTGTTTCCTTGATTGAATTAGCTCTCACACCAATATTTACGTCTAGAGCCTTTGCATTGAGGGCTATCTGAAAACGGCTGTGGCGCTGAAGTTGCCTGTGAATGTGAAGTTGGTGGCATGTGAAACCCGCATGTGGAGCATTCGTTTGTGTGGGATGCTCACCAAGCTTCATTTCAGTCCTAGGCACTCAAAGGGCACTAAGCATAGAGTGTGAAAACTGAGTTTCCTTGAGAGCTGCTTGGAAGCCTGATGGTGTGTGAAGTTAGTGAGCCAAATGCAGTTGTTCTCCCACAAGAACCACTCGGCTGATCCTTCTTCAATATGCCCTTCACCAACATGCAGTGTTTCCTTGATTGAATTAGCTCTCACACCAATATTTGCGTCTAGAGCCTTTGCATTGAGGGCTATCTGAAAACGGCTGTGGCGCTGAAGTTGCCTGTGAATGTGGAGTTGGTGGCATGTGAAACCCGCATGTGGAGCATTCGTTTGTGTGGGATGCTCTACCAGGTTCATTCCTAGATAATTCTCTCAAAGGGCACTAAGCATAGAGTGTGAAAACTGAGTTTCCTTGAGAGCTGCTTGGAAACCTGATGGTGTGTGAAGTTATTGAGGCAAATGGAGTTGTTCTCCCACAAGAACCACTCGGCTGATCCTTCTTCAATATGCCCTTCACCAACATGCAGTGTTTCCTTGATTGAATTAGCTCTCACACCAATATTTGCATCTAGAGCCTTTGCATTGAGGGCTATCTGAAACCGGCTGTGGTGCTGAAGTTGCCTGAGAATGTGGAGTTGGTGGCATGTGAAACCCGCATGTGGAGCATTCGTTTGTGTGGGATGCTCACCAAGCTTCATTTAAATCCAAGGCACACAAAGGGCACTAAGCATAGAGTGTGAAAACTGAGTTTCCTTGAGAGCTGCTTGGAAGCCTGATGGTGTGTGAAGTTAGTGAGCCAAATGGAGTTGTTCTCCCACAAGAACCACTCGGCTGATCCTTCTTCAATATGCCCTTCACCAACATGCAGTGTTTCCTTGATTGAATTAGCTCTCACACCAATATTTGCGTCTAGAGCCTTTGCATTGAGGGCTATCTGAAAATGGCTGTGGCGCTGAAGTTGCCTGTGAATGTGGAGTTGGTGGCATGTGAAACCCGCATGTGGAGCATTCGTTTGTGTGGGATGCTCTACTAGATTCATTCCTAGATAATGCACTCAAAGGGCACTAAGCATAGAGTGTGAAAACTGAGTTTTCTTGAGAGCTGTTTGGAAGCCTGATGGTGTGTGAAGTTAGTGAGCCAAATGGAGTTGTTCTTGCACAAGGACCACTTGGTTGATCCTTCTTCAATATGCCCTTCACCAACATGCAGTGTTTCCTTGATTGAATTAGCTCTCACACCAATATTTGCGTCTAGAGCCTTTGCATTGAGGGCTATCTGAAAGCGGCTGTGGCACTGAAGTTGCCTGTAAATGTGGAGTTGGTGGCATGTGAAACCCGCATGTGGAGCATTCGTTTGTGTGGGATGCTCACCAAGCTTCATTTCAATCCTAGGCACTCAAAGGGCACTAATCATAGAGTGTGAAAACTGAGTTTCCTTGAGAGCTGCTTGGAAGCCTGATGGTGTGTGAAGTTAGTGAGCCAAATGGAGTTGTTCTCCCACAAGAACCACTCGGCTGATCCTTCTTCAATATGCCCTTCACCAACATGCAGTGTTTCCTTGATTGAATTAGCTCTCACACCAATATTTGCGTCTAGAGCCTTTGCATTGAGGGCTATCTGAAAACGGCTGTGGCGCTGAAGTTGCCTGTGAATGTGGAGTTGGTGGCATGTGAAACCCGCATGTGGAGCATTCGTTTGTGTGGGATGCTCACCAAGCTTCATTTCAGTCCTAGGCACTCAAAGGGCACTAAGCATAGAGTGTGAAAACTGAGTTTCCTTGAGAGCTGCTTGAAAGCCTGATGGTGTGTGAAGTTAGTGAGCCAAATGGAGTTGTTCTCCCACAAGAACCACTCGGCTGATCCTTCTTCAATATGCCCTTCACCAACATGCAGTGTTTCCTTGATTGAATTAGCTCTCACACCAATATTTGCGTCTAGAGCCTTTGCATTGAGGGCTATCTGAAAACGGCTGTGGCGCTGAAGTTGCCTGTGAATGTGGAGTTGGTGGCATGTGAAACCCGCATGTGGAGCATTCGTTTGTGTGGGATGTTCAGCAAGCTTCATTTCAGTCCTAGGCACTCAAAGGGCACTAATCATAGAGTGTTAAAACTGATTTTCCTTGAGAGCTGCTTGGAAGCCTGATGGTGTGTGAAGTTAGTGAGCCAAATGGAGTTGTTCTCCCACAAGAACCACTCGGCTGATCCTTCTTCAATATGCCCTTCACCAACATGCAGTGTTTCCTTGATTGAATTAGCTCTCACACCAATATTTGCGTCTAGAGCCTTTGCATTGAGGGCTATCTGAAAACGGCTGTGGCGCTGAAGTTGCCTGTGAATGTGGAGTTGGTGGCATGTGAAACCCGCATGTGGAGCATTCGTTTGTGTGGGATGTTCAGCAAGCTTCATTTCAGTCCTAGGCACACAAAGGGCACTAATCATAGAGTGTTAAAACTGATTTTCCTTGAGAGCTGCTTGGAAGCCTGATGGTGTGTGAAGTTAGTGAGCCAAATGGAGTTGTTCTCCCACAAGAACCACTCGGCTGATCCTTCTTCAATATGCCCTTCAGCAACATGCAGTGTTTCCTTGATTGAATTAGCTCTCACACCAATATTTGCCTCTAGAGCCTTTGCATTGAGGGCTATCTGAAAACGGCTGTGGCTCTGAAGTTGCCTGTGAATGTGGAGTTGGTGGCATGTGAAACCCGCATGTGGAGCATTCGTTTGTGTGGGATGCTCTACCAGGTTCATTCCTAGATAATGCAGTGAAAGGGCACTAAGCATAGAGTGTGAAAACTGAGTTTTCTTGAGAGCTGCTTGGAAGCCTGATGGTGTGTGAAGTTAGTGAGCCAAATGGAGTTGTTCTCCCACAAGAACCACTCGGCTGGTCCTTCTTCAATATGCCCTTCACCAACATGCAGTGTTTCCTTGATTGAATTAGCTCTCACACCAATATTTGCGTCTAGAGCCTTTGCATTGAGGGCTATCTGAAAACGGCTGTGGCGCTGAAGTTGCCTGTGAATGTGGAGTTGGTGGCATGTGAAACCCGCATGTGGAGCATTCGTTTGTGTGGGATGCTCTACCAGGTTCATTCCTAGATAATGCACTCAAAGGGCACTAAGCATAGAGTGTGAAAACTGAGTTTCCTTGAGAGCTAGCTGCTTGGAAGCCTGATGGTGTGTGAAGTTAGTGAGGCAAATGGAGTTGTTCTCCCACAAGAACCACTCGGCTGATCCTTCTTCAATATGCCCTTCACCAACATGCAGTGTTTCCTTGATTGAATTAGCTCTCACACCAATATTTATATCTAGAGGCTTTGCATTGAGGGCTATCTGAAAATGGCTGTGGCACTGAAGTTGCCTTAGAATGTGGAGTTGGTGGCATGTGAAACCCGTATGTGGAGCATTCGTTTGTGTGGGATGCTCACCAAGCTTCATTTAAATCCAAGGCACACAAAGGGCACTAAGCATAAAGTGTGAAAACTGAGTTTCCTTGAGAGCTGCTTGGAAGCCTGATGGTGTGTGAAGTTAGTGAGCCAAATGGAGTTGTTCTCCCACAAGAACCACTCGGCTGATCCTTCTTCAATATGCCCTTCACCAACATGCAGTGTTTCCTTGATTGAATTAGCTCTCACACCAATATTTGCGTCTAGAGCCTTTGCATTGAGGGCTATCTGAAAACGGCTGTGGCGCTGAAGTTGCCTGTGAATGTGGAGTTGGTGTCATGTGAAACCCGCATGTGGAGCATTCGTTTGTGTGGGATGCTCTACCAGGTTCATTCCTAGATAATGCACTCAAAGGGCACTAAGCATAGAGTGTGAAAACTGAGTTTCCTTGAGAGCTGCTTGGAAGCCTGATGGTGTGTGAAGTTAGTGAGCCAAATGGAGTTGTTCTCCCACAAGAACCACTCGGCTGATCCTTCTTCAATATGCCCTTCACCAACATGCAGTGTTTCCTTGATTGAATTAGCTCTCACACCAATATTTGCGTCTAGAGCCTTTGCATTGAGGGCTATCTGAAAACGGCTGTGGCGCTGAAGTTGCCTGTGAATGTGGAGTTGGTGGCATGTGAAACCCGCATGTGGAGCATTCGTTTGTGTGGGATGCTCTACCAGGTTCATTCCTAGATAATGCACTCAAAGGGCACTAAGCATAGAGTGTGAAAACTGAGTTTCCTTGAGAGCTGCTTGGAAGCCTGATGGTGTGTGAAGTTAGTGAGCCAAATGGAGTTGTTCTCCCACAAGAACCACTCGGCTGATCCTTCTTCAATATGCCCTTCACCAACATGCAGTGTTTCCTTGATTGAATTAGCTCTCACACCAATATTTGCGTCTAGAGCCTTTGCATTGAGGGCTATCTGAAAACGGCTTTGGCGCTGAAGTTGCCTGTGAATGTGGAGTTGGTGGCATGTGAAACCCGCATGTGGAGCATTCGTTTGTGTGGGATGCTCACCAAGCTTCATTTCAGTCCTAGGCACTCAAAGGGCACTAATCATAGAGTGTGAAAACTGAGTTTCCTTGAGAGCTGCTTGGAAGCCTGATGGTGTGTGAAGTTAGTGAGCCAAATGGAGTTGTTCTCCCACAAGAACCACTCGGCTGATCCTTCTTCAATATGCCCTTCACCAACATGCAGTGTTTCCTTGATTGAATTAGCTCTCACACCAATATTTGCGTCTAGAGCCTTTGCATTGAGGGCTATCTGAAAACGGCTGTGGCGCTGAAGTTGCCTGTGAATGTGGAGTTGGTGGCATGTGAAACCCGCATGTGGAGCATTCGTTTGTGTGGGATGCTCTACCAGGTTCATTCCTAGATAATGCACTCAAAGGGCACTAAGCATAGAGTGTGAAAACTGAGTTTCCTTGAGAGCTGCTTGGAAGCCTGATGGTGTGTGAAGTTCGTGAGCCAAATGGAGTTGTTCTCCCACAAGAACCACTCGGCTGATTCTTCTTCAATATGCCCTTCACCAATATGCAGTGTTTCCTTGATTGAATTAGCTCTCACACCAATATTTATATCTAGAGACTTTGCATTGAGGGCTATCTGAAAATGGCTGTGGCACTGAAGTTGCCTGAGAATGTGGAGTTGGTGGCATGTGAAACCCGCATGTGGAGCATTCGTTTGTGTGGGATGCTCACCAAGCTTCATTTCAATCCAAGGCACACAAAGGGCACTAAGCATAGAGTGTGAAAACTGAGTTTCCTTGAGAGCTGCTTGGAAGCCTGATGGTGTGTGAAGTTAGTGAGCCAAATGGAGTTGTTCTCCCACAAGAACCACTCGGCTGATCCTTCTTCAATATGCCCTTCACCAACATGCAGTGTTTCCTTGATTGAATTAGCTCTCACACCAATATTTGCGTCTAGAGCCTTTGCATTGAGGGCTATCTGAAAACGGCTGTGGCGCTGAAGTTGCCTGTGAATGTGGAGTTGGTGGCATGTGAAACCCGCATGTGGAGCATTCGTTTGTGTGGGATGCTCACCAAGCTTCATTTCAGTCCTAGGCACTCAAAGGGCACTAAGCATAGAGTGAAAAAACTGAGTTTCCTTGAGAGCTGCTTGGAAGCCTGATGGTGTGTGAAGTTAGTGAGCCAAATGGAGTTGTTCTCCCACAAGAACCACTCGGCTGATCCTTCTTCAATATGCCCTTCACCAACATGCAGTGTTTCCTTGATTGAATTAGCTCTCACACCAATATTTGCGTCTAGAGCCTTTGCATTGAGGGCTATCTGAAAACGGCTGTGGCGCTGAAGTTGCCTGTGAATGTGGAGTTGGTGGCATGTGAAACCCGCATGTGGAGCATTCGTTTGTGTGGGATGCTCACCAAGCTTCATTTCAATTGTAGGCACTCAAAGGGCACTAATCATAGAGTGTGAAAACTGAGTTTCCTTGAGAGCTGCTTGGAAACCTGATGGTGTGTGAAGTTAGTGAGCCAAATGGAGTTGTTCTCCCACAAGAACCACTCGGCTGATCCTTCTTCAATATGCCCTTCAGCAACATGCAGTGTTTCCTTGATTGAATTAGCTCTCACACCAATATTTGCGTCTAGAGCCTTTGCATTGAGGGCTATCTGAAAACGGCTGTGGCGCTGAAGTTGCCTGTGAATGTGGAGTTGGTGGCATGTGAAACCCGCATGTGGAGCATTCGTTTGTGTGAGATGTTCAGCAAGCTTCATTTCAGTCCTAGGCACACAAAGGGCACTAAGCATAGAGTGTGAAAACTGAGTTTCCTTGAGAGCTGCTTGGAAGCCTGATGGTGTGTGAAGTTAGTGAGCCAAATGGAGTTGTTCTCCCACAAGAACCACTCGGCTGATCCTTCTTCAATATGCCCTTCACCAACATGCAGTGTTTCCTTGATTGAATTAGCTCTCACACCAATATTTGCGTCTAGAGCCTTTGCATTGAGGGCTATCTGAAAGCGGCTGTGGCGCTGAAGTTGCCTGTGAATGTGGAGTTGGTGGCATGTGAAACCCGCATGTGGAGCATTCGTTTGTGTGGGATGCTCTACCAGGTTCATTCCTAGATAATGCACTCAAAGGGCACTAAGCATAGAGTGTGAAAACTGAGTTTCCTTGAGAGCTGCTTGGAAGCCTGATGGTGTGTGAAGTTCGTGAGCCAAATGGAGTTGTTCTCCCACAAGAACCACTCGGCTGATCCTTCTTCAATATGCCCTTCACCAACATGCAGTGTTTCCTTGATTGAATTAGCTCTCACACCAATATTTGCGTCTAGAGCCTTTGCATTGAGGGCTATCTGAAAGCGGCTGTGGCGCTGAAGTTGCCTGTGAATGTGGAGTTGGTGGCATGTGAAACCCGCATGTGGAGCATTCGTTTGTGTGGGATGCTCACCAAGCTTCATTTCAATCCTAGGCACTCAAAGGGCACTAATCATAGAGTGTGAAAACTGAGTTTCCTTGAGAGCTGCTTGGAAGCCTGATGGTGTGTGAAGTTAGTGAGCCAAATGGAGTTGTTCTCCCACAAGAACCACTCGGCTGATCCTTCTTCAATATGCCCTTCACCAACATGCAGTGTTTCCTTGATTGAATTAGCTCTCACACCAATATTTGCGTCTAGAGCCTTTGCATTGAGGGCTATCTGAAAACGGCTGTGGCGCTGAAGTTGCCTGTGAATGTGGAGTTGGTGGCATGTGAAACCCGCATGTGGAGCATTCGTTTGTGTGGGATGCTCACCAAGCTTCATTTCAATTGTAGGCACTCAAAGGGCACTAATCATAGAGTGTGAAAACTGAGTTTCCTTGAGAGCTGCTTGGAAGCCTGATGGTGTGTGAAGTTAGTGAGCCAAATGGAGTTGTTCTCCCACAAGAACCACTCAGCTGATCCTTCTTCAATATGCCCTTCACCAACATGCAGTGTTTCCTTGATTGAATTAGCTCTCACACCAATATTTGCGTCTAGAGCCTTTGCATTGAGGGCTATCTGAAAACGGCTGTGGCGCTGAAGTTGCCTGTGAATGTGGAGTTGGTGGCATGTGAAACCCGCATGTGGAGCATTCGTTTGTGTGGGATGCTCACCAAGCTTCATTTCAGTCCTAGGCACTCAAAGGGCACTAAGCATAGAATGTGAAAACTGAGTTTCCTTGAGAGCTGCTTGGAAGCCTGATGGTGTGTGAAGTTAGTGAGCCAAATGGAGTTGTTCTCCCACAAGAACCACTCGGCTGATCCTTCTTCAATATGCCCTTCACCAACATGCAGTGTTTCCTTGATTGAATTAGCTCTCACACCAATATTTGCGTCTAGAGCCTTTGCATTGAGGGCTATCTGAAAGCGGCTGTGGCGCTGAAGTTGCCTGTGAATGTGGAGTTGGTGGCATGTGAAACCCGCATGTGGAGCATTCGTTTGTGTGGGATGCTCTACCAGGTTCATTCCTAGATAATGCACTCAAAGGGCACTAAGCATAGAGTGTGAAAACTGAGTTTCCTTGAGAGCTGCTTGGAAGCCTGATGGTGTGTGAAGTTAGTGAGCCAAATGGAGTTGTTCTCCCACAAGAACCACTCGGCTGATCCTTCTTCAATATGCCCTTCACCAACATGCAGTGTTTCCTTGATTGAATTAGCTCTCACACCAATATTTGCGTCTAGAGCCTTTGCATTGAGGGCTATCTGAAAGCGGCTGTGGCGCTGAAGTTGCCTGTGAATGTGGAGTTGGTGGCATGTGAAACCCGCATGTGGAGCATTCGTTTGTGTGGGATGCTCTACCAGGTTCATTCCTAGATAATGCACTCAAAGGGCACTAAGCATAGAGTGTGAAAACTGAGTTTCCTTGAGAGCTGCTTGGAAGCCTGATGGTGTGTGAAGTTAGTGAGCCAAATGGAGTTGTTCTTGCACAAGGACCACTTGGTTGATCCTTCTTCAATATGCCCTTCACCAACATGCAGTGTTTCCTTGATTGAATTAGCTCTCACACCAATATTTGCGTCTAGAGCCTTTGCATTGAGGGCTATCTGAAAGCGGCTGTGGCACTGAAGTTGCCTGTAAACGTGGAGTTGGTGGCATGTGAAACCCGCATTTGGAGCATTCGTTTGTGTAGGATGCTCACCAAGCTTCATTTCAATCCTAGGCACTCAAAGGGCACTAATCATAGAGTGTGAAAACTGAGTTTCCTTGAGAGCTGCTTGGAAGCCTGATGGTGTGTGAAGTTAGTGAGCCAAATGGAGTTGTTCTCCCACAAGAACCACTCGGCTGATCCTTCTTCAATATGCCCTTCACCAACATGCAGTGTTTCCTTGATTGAATTAGCTCTCACACCAATATTTGCGTCTAGAGCCTTTGCATTGAGGGCTATCTGAAAACGGCTGTGGCGCTGAAGTTGCCTGTGAATGTGAAGTTGGTGGCATGTGAAACCCGCATGTGGAGCATTCGTTTGTGTGGGATGCTCACCAAGCTTCATTTCAGTCCTAGGCACTCAAAGGGCACTAAGCATAGAGTGTGAAAACTGAGTTTCCTTGAGAGCTGCTTGGAAGCCTGATGGTGTGTGAAGTTAGTGAGCCAAATGCAGTTGTTCTCCCACAAGAACCACTCGGCTGATCCTTCTTCAATATGCCCTTCACCAACATGCAGTGTTTCCTTGATTGAATTAGCTCTCACACCAATATTTGCGTCTAGAGCCTTTGCATTGAGGGCTATCTGAAAACGGCTGTGGCGCTGAAGTTGCCTGTGAATGTGGAGTTGGTGGCATGTGAAACCCGCATGTGGAGCATTCGTTTGTGTGGGATGCTCTACCAGGTTCATTCCTAGATAATTCTCTCAAAGGGCACTAAGCATAGAGTGTGAAAACTGAGTTTCCTTGAGAGCTGCTTGGAAACCTGATGGTGTGTGAAGTTATTGAGGCAAATGGAGTTGTTCTCCCACAAGAACCACTCGGCTGATCCTTCTTCAATATGCCCTTCACCAACATGCAGTGTTTCCTTGATTGAATAAGCTCTCACACCAATATTTGCGTCTAGAGCCTTTGCATTGAGGGCTATCTGAAAACGGCTGTGGCGCTGAAGTTGCCTGTGAATGTGGAGTTGGTGGCATGTGAAACCCGCATGTGGAGCATTCGTTTGTGTGGGATGCTCACCAAGCTTCATTTCAATTGTAGGCACTCAAAGGGCACTAATCATAGAGTGTGAAAACTGAGTTTCCTTGAGAGCTGCTTGGAAGCCTGATGGTGTGTGAAGTTAGTGAGCCAAATGGAGTTGTTCTCCCACAAGAACCACTCAGCTGATCCTTCTTCAATATGCCCTTCACCAACATGCAGTGTTTCCTTGATTGAATTAGCTCTCACACCAATATTTGCGTCTAGAGCCTTTGCATTGAGGGCTATCTGAAAACGGCTGTGGCGCTGAAGTTGCCTGTGAATGTGGAGTTGGTGGCATGTGAAACCCGCATGTGGAGCATTCGTTTGTGTGGGATGCTCACCAAGCTTCATTTCAGTCCTAGGCACTCAAAGGGCACTAAGCATAGAATGTGAAAACTGAGTTTCCTTGAGAGCTGCTTGGAAGCCTGATGGTGTGTGAAGTTAGTGAGCCAAATGGAGTTGTTCTCCCACAAGAACCACTCGGCTGATCCTTCTTCAATATGCCCTTCACCAACATGCAGTGTTTCCTTGATTGAATTAGCTCTCACACCAATATTTGCGTCTAGAGCCTTTGCATTGAGGGCTATCTGAAAGCGGCTGTGGCGCTGAAGTTGCCTGTGAATGTGGAGTTGGTGGCATGTGAAACCCGCATGTGGAGCATTCGTTTGTGTGGGATGCTCTACCAGGTTCATTCCTAGATAATGCACTCAAAGGGCACTAAGCATAGAGTGTGAAAACTGAGTTTCCTTGAGAGCTGCTTGGAAGCCTGATGGTGTGTGAAGTTAGTGAGCCAAATGGAGTTGTTCTCCCACAAGAACCACTCGGCTGATCCTTCTTCAATATGCCCTTCACCAACATGCAGTGTTTCCTTGATTGAATTAGCTCTCACACCAATATTTGCGTCTAGAGCCTTTGCATTGAGGGCTATCTGAAAGCGGCTGTGGCGCTGAAGTTGCCTGTGAATGTGGAGTTGGTGGCATGTGAAACCCGCATGTGGAGCATTCGTTTGTGTGGGATGCTCTACCAGGTTCATTCCTAGATAATGCACTCAAAGGGCACTAAGCATAGAGTGTGAAAACTGAGTTTCCTTGAGAGCTGCTTGGAAGCCTGATGGTGTGTGAAGTTAGTGAGCCAAATGGAGTTGTTCTTGCACAAGGACCACTTGGTTGATCCTTCTTCAATATGCCCTTCACCAACATGCAGTGTTTCCTTGATTGAATTAGCTCTCACACCAATATTTGCGTCTAGAGCCTTTGCATTGAGGGCTATCTGAAAGCGGCTGTGGCACTGAAGTTGCCTGTAAATGTGGAGTTGGTGGCATGTGAAACCCGCATTTGGAGCATTCGTTTGTGTGGGATGCTCACCAAGCTTCATTTCAATCCTAGGCACTCAAAGGGCACTAATCATAGAGTGTGAAAACTGAGTTTCCTTGAGAGCTGCTTGGAAGCCTGATGGTGTGTGAAGTTAGTGAGCCAAATGGAGTTGTTCTCCCACAAGAACCACTCGGCTGATCCTTCTTCAATATGCCCTTCACCAACATGCAGTGTTTCCTTGATTGAATTAGCTCTCACACCAATATTTGCGTCTAGAGCCTTTGCATTGAGGGCTATCTGAAAACGGCTGTGGCGCTGAAGTTGCCTGTGAATGTGAAGTTGGTGGCATGTGAAACCCGCATGTGGAGCATTCGTTTGTGTGGGATGCTCACCAAGCTTCATTTCAGTCCTAGGCACTCAAAGGGCACTAAGCATAGAGTGTGAAAACTGAGTTTCCTTGAGAGCTGCTTGGAAGCCTGATGGTGTGTGAAGTTAGTGAGCCAAATGCAGTTGTTCTCCCACAAGAACCACTCTGCTGATCCTTCTTCAATATGCCCTTCACCAACATGCAGTGTTTCCTTGATTGAATTAGCTCTCACACCAATATTTGCGTCTAGAGCCTTTGCATTGAGGGCTATCTGAAAACGGCTGTGGCGCTGAAGTTGCCTGTGAATGTGGAGTTGGTGGCATGTGAAACCCGCATGTGGAGCATTCGTTTGTGTGGGATGCTCTACCAGGTTCATTCCTAGATAATTCTCTCAAAGGGCACTAAGCATAGAGTGTGAAAACTGAGTTTCCTTGAGAGCTGCTTGGAAACCTGATGGTGTGTGAAGTTATTGAGGCAAATGGAGTTGTTCTCCCACAAGAACCACTCGGCTGATCCTTCTTCAATATGCCCTTCACCAACATGCAGTGTTTCCTTGATTGAATTAGCTCTCACACCAATATTTGCATCTAGAGCCTTTGCATTGAGGGCTATCTGAAACCGGCTGTGGTGCTGAAGTTGCCTGAGAATGTGGAGTTGGTGGCATGTGAAACCCGCATGTGGAGCATTCGTTTGTGTGGGATGCTCACCAAGCTTCATTTAAATCCAAGGCACACAAAGGGCACTAAGCATAGAGTGTGAAAACTGAGTTTCCTTGAGAGCTGCTTGGAAGCCTGATGGTGTGTGAAGTTAGTGAGCCAAATGGAGTTGTTCTCCCACAAGAACCACTCGGCTGATCCTTCTTCAATATGCCCTTCACCAACATGCAGTGTTTCCTTGATTGAATTAGCTCTCACACCAATATTTGCGTCTAGAGCCTTTGCATTGAGGGCTATCTGAAAACGGCTGTGGCGCTGAAGTTGCCTGTGAATGTGGAGTTGGTGGCATGTGAAACCCGCATGTGGAGCATTCGTTTGTGTGGGATGCTCACCAAGCTTCATTTCAGTCCTAGGCACTCAAAGGGCACTAATCATAGAGTGTGAAAACTGAGTTTCCTTGAGAGCTGCTTGGAAGCCTGATGGTGTGTGAAGTTAGTGAGCCAAATGGAGTTGTTCTCCCACAAGAACCACTCGGCTGATCCTTCTTCAATATGCCCTTCAGCAAGATGCAGTGTTTCCTTGATTGAATTAGCTCTCACACCAATATTTGCGTCTAGAGCCTTTGCATTGAGGGCTATCTGAAAACGGCTGTGGCGCTGAAGTTGCCTGTGAATGTGGAGTTGGTGGCATGTGAAACCCGCATGTGGAGCATTCGTTTGTGTGGGATGCTCTACCAGGTTCATTCCTAGATAATGCACTCAAAGGGCACTAAGCATAGAGTGTGAAAACTGAGTTTCCTTGAGAGCTGCTTGGAAGCCTGATGGTGTGTGAAGTTAGTGAGCCAAATGGAGTTGTTCTCCCACAAGAACTACTCGGCTGATCCTTCTTCAATATGCCCTTCACCAACATGCAGTGTTTCCTTGATTGAATTAGCTCTCACACCAATATTTGCGTCTAGAGCCTTTGCATTGAGGGCTATCTGAAAACGGCTGTGGCGCTGAAGTTGCCTGTGAATGTGGAGTTGGTGGCATGTGAAACCCGCATGTGGAGCATTCGTTTGTGTGGGATGCTCTACCAGGTTCATTCCTAGATAATGCACTCAAAGGGCACTAAGCATAGAGTGTGAAAACTGAGTTTCCTTGAGAGCTGCTTGGAAGCCTGATGGTGTGTGAAGTTCGTGAGCCAAATGGAGTTGTTCTCCCACAAGAACCACTCGGCTGATTCTTCTTCAATATGCCCTTCACCAATATGCAGTGTTTCCTTGATTGAATTAGCTCTCACACCAATATTTATATCTAGAGACTTTGCATTGAGGGCTATCTGAAAATGGCTGTGGCACTGAAGTTGCCTGAGAATGTGGAGTTGGTGGCATGTGAAACCCGCATGTGGAGCATTCGTTTGTGTGGGATGCTCACCAAGCTTCATTTCAATCCAAGGCACACAAAGGGCACTAAGCATAGAGTGTGAAAACTGAGTTTCCTTGAGAGCTGCTTGGAAGCCTGATGGTGTGTGAAGTTAGTGAGCCAAATGGAGTTGTTCTCCCACAAGAACCACTCGGCTGATCCTTCTTCAATATGCCCTTCACCAACATGCAGTGTTTCCTTGATTGAATTAGCTCTCACACCAATATTTGCGTCTAGAGCCTTTGCATTGAGGGCTATCTGAAAACGGCTGTGGCGCTGAAGTTGCCTGTGAATGTGGA
>NW_026700418.1:0-59190 GCF_030435755.1 Ochotona princeps | reverse complement strand
AAAGGGCATATTGATGAAGGATCAGCCGAGTGGTGGTTTCTTGTGGGAGAACAACTCCATTTGGCTCACTAACTTCACACACCATCAGGCTTCCAAGCAGCTCTCAAGGAAACTCAGTTTTCACACTCTATGCTTAGTGCCCTTTGAGTGCATTATCTAGGAATGAACCTGGTAGAGCATCCCACACAAACGAATGCTCCACATGCGGGTTTCACATGCCACCAACTCCATATTCACAGGCAACTTCAGTGCCACAGCCATTTTCAGATAGCCCTCAATGCAAAGGCTCTAGACGCAAATATTGGTGTGAGAGCTAATTCAATCAAGGAAACACTGCATGTTTTTGAAGGGCATATTGAAGAAGGATCAGCCGAGTGGTTCTTGTGCCAGAACAACTGCATTTGGCTCACTAACTTCACACACCATCAGGCTTCCAAGCAGCTCTCAAGGAAACTCAGTTTTCACACTCTATGCTTAGTGCCCTTTGAGTGCATTATCTAGGAATGAACCTGGTAGAGCATCCCACACAAACGAATGCTCCACATAAGGGTTTCATATGCCACCAACTCCACATTCACAGGCAACTTCAGCGCCACAGCCGTTTTCAGACAGCCCTCAATGCAAAGGCTCTAGACGCAAATATTGGTGTGAGAGCTAATTCAGTCAAGGAAACACTGCATGTTGGTGAAGGGCATATTGAGGAAGGTTCAGCCGAGTGGTTCTTATGAGAGAACAACTCCATTTGCCTCACTAACTTCACACACCATCAGGCTTCCAAGCAGCTCTCAAGGAAACTCAGTTTTCACACTCTGTCCTTAGTGCCTTTTGAGTGCATTATCTAGGAATGAACCTGGTGGAGCATTCCACACAAACGAATGCTCCACATGCGGGTTTCACATGCCACCAACTCCACATTCACAGGCAACTTCAGCGCCACAGCCGTTTTCAGATAGACCTCAATGCAAAGGCTCTAGACGCAAATATTGGTGTGAGAGCTAATTCAATCAAGGAAACACTGCATGTTGGTGAAGGACATATTGAAGAAGGATCAGCCGAGTGGTTCTTGTGGGAGAACAACTCCATTTGGCTCACTAACTTCACACACCATCAGGCTTCCAAGCAGCTCTCAAGGAAACTCAGTTTTCACACTCTATGCTTAGTGCCCTTTGAGTGCATTATCTAGGAATGAACCTGGTAGAGCATCCCACACAAACGAATGCTCCACATGCGGGTTTCACATGCCACCAACTCCACATTCACAGGCAACTTCAGCGCCACAGCCGTTTTCAGATAGCCCTCAATGCAAAGGCTCTAGACTCAAATATTTTGTGAGAGCTAATTCAATCAAGGAAACACTGCATGTTGGTGAAGGGCATATTGAAGAAGGATCAGCCGAGTGGTTTTTGTGGGAGAACAACTCCATTTTTCTCACTAACTTCACACACCATCAGGCTTCCAAGCAGCTCTCAAGGAAACTCAGTTTTCACACTCTATGCTTAGTGCCCTTTGAGTGCATTATCTAGGAATGAACCTGGTAGAGCATCCACACACAAACGAATGCTCCACATGCGGGTTTCACATTGCCACCAACTCCATATTCACAGGCAACTTCAGTGCCACAGCCATTTTCAGATAGCCCTCAATGCAAAGGCACTAGACGCAAATATTGGTGTGAGAGCTAATTCAATCAAGGAAACACTGCATGTTTTTGAAGGGCATATTGAAGAAGGATCAGCCGAGTGGTTCTTGTGCCAGAACAACTGCATTTGGCTCACTAACTTCACACACCATCAGGCTTCCAAGCAGCTCTCAAGGAAACTCAGTTTTCACACTCTATGCTTAGTGCCCTTTGAGTGCATTATCTAGGAATGAACCTGATAGAGCATCCCACACAAACGAATGCTCCACATAAGGGTTTCATATGCCACCAACTCCACATTCACAGGCAACTTCAGCGCCACAGCCGTTATCAGATAGCGCTCAATGCAAAGGCTCTAGACGCAAATATTGGTGTGAGAGCTAATTCAGTCAAGGAAACACTGCATGTTGGTGAAGGGCATATTGAGGAAGGTTCAGCAGAGTGGTTCTTGTGGGAGAACAACTCCATTTGGCTCACTAACTTCACACACCATCAGGCTTCCAAGCAGCTCTCAAGGAAACTCAGTTTTCACACTCTATGCTTAGTGCCCTTTGAGTGCATTATCTAGGAATGAAACTGGTAGAGCATCCCACACAAACGAATGCTTCACATGCGGGTTTCACATGCCACCAACTCCACATTCACAGGCAACTTCAGGGCCACAGCCCTTTTCAGATAGCCCTCAATGCAAAGGCTCTAGGCGCAAATATTGGTGTGAGAGCTAATTCAATCAAGGAAACACTGCATGTTGGTGAAGGGCATATTGAAGAAGGATCAGCCGAGTGGTTCTTGTGGGGAGAACAACTCCATTTGGCTCACTAACTTCACACACCATCAGGCTTCCAAGCAGCTCTCAAGGAAACTCAGTTTTCACACTCTATGCTTAGTGCCCTTTGAGTGCCTAGGACTGAAATGAAGCTTGGTGAGCATCCCACACAAACGAATGCTCCACATGCGGGTTTCACATGCCACCAACTCCCACATTCTCAGGCAACTTCAGCGCTACAGCCGTTTTCAGATAGCAATCAATGCAAAGGCTCTTGGCGCAAATATTGGTGTGAGAGCTAATTCAATCAAGGAAACACTGCATCTTTTTGAAGGGCATATTGAAGAAGGATCAGCCGAGTGGTTCTTGTGGGAGAACAACTCCATTTGGCTCACTAACTTCACACACCATCAGGCTTCCAAGCAGCTCTCAAGGAAACTCAGTTTTCACACTCTATGCTTAGTGCCCTTTGAGGGCCTAGGAATGAAAGGAAGCTTGGTGAGCATCCCACACAAACGAAAGCTCCACATGCGGGTTTCACATGCCACCAACTCCACATTCACAGGCAACTTCAGCGCCACAGCCGTTTTCTGATAGCCCTCAATGCAAAGGCTGTAGACGCAAATATTGGTGTGAGAGCTAATTCAATCAAGGAAACACTGCATGTTGGTGAAGGGCATATTGAAGAAGGATCAGCCGAGTGGTTCTTGTGGGAGAACAACTCCATTTGGCTCACTAACTTCACACACCATCAGGCTTCCAAGCAGCTCTCAAGGAAACTCAGTTTTCACACTCTATGCTTAGTGCCCTTTGAGTGCATTATCTAGGAATGAAACTGGTAGAGCATCCCACACAAACGAATGCTTCACATGCGGGTTTCACATGCCACCAACTCCACATTCACAGGCAACTTCAGCGCCACAGCCCTTTTCAGATAGCCCTCAATGCAAAGGCTCTAGACGCAAATATTGGTGTGAGAGCTAATTCAATCAAGGAAACACTGCATGTTGGTGAAGGGCATATTGAAGAAGGATCAGCCGAGTGGTTCTTGTGGGAGAACAACTCCCATTTGGCTCACTAACTTCACACACCATCAGGCTTCCAAGCAGCTCTCAAGGAAACTCAGTATTCACACTCTATGCTTAGTGCCCTTTGAGTGCATTATCTAGGAAATGAACCTGGTAGAGCATCCCACACAAACGAATGCTCCACATAAGGGTTTCACATGCCACCAACTCCACATTCACAGGCAAATTCAGCGCCACAGCCGTTTTCAGATAGCCCTCAATGCAAAGGCTCTAGACGCAAATATTGGTGTGAGAGCTAATTCAATCAAGGAAACACTGCATGTTGGTGAAGGGCATATTGAAGAAGGATCAGCCGAGTGGTTCTTGTGGGAGAACAACTCCATTTGGCTCACTAACTTCACACACCATCAGGCTTCCAAGCAGCTCTCAAGGAAACTCAGTTTTCACACTCTATGCTTAGTGCCCTTTGAGTGCATTATCTAGGAATGAACCTGGTAGAGCATCCCACACAAACGAATGCTCCACATGCGTGTTTCACATGCCACCAACTCCACATTCACAGGCAACTTCAGCGCTACAGCCGTTTTCAGATAGCAATCAATGCAAAGGCTCTAGGCGCAAATATTGGTGTGAGAGCTAATTCAATCAAGGAAACACTGCATGTTGGTGAAGGGCATATTGAAGAAGGATCAGCCGAGTGGTTCTTGTGGGAGAACAACTCCATTTGGCTCACTAACTTCACACACCATCAGGCTTCCAAGCAGCTCTCAAGGAAACTCAGTTTTCACACTCTATGCTTAGTGCCCTTTGAGTGCATTATCTAGGAATGAACCTGGTAGAGCATCCCACACAAACGAATGCTCCACATAAGGGTTTCACATGCCACCAACTCCACATTCACAGGCAACTTCAGCGCCACAGCCGTTTTCAGATAGCCCTCAATGCAAAGGCTCTAGGCGCAAATATTGGTGTGAGAGCTAATTCAATCAAGGAAACACTGCATGTTGGTGAAGGGCATATTGATGAAGGATCAGCCGAGTGGTTCTTGTGGGAGAACAACTCCATTTGGCTCACTAACTTCACACACCATCAGGCTTCCAAGCAGCTCTCAAGGAAACTCAGTTTTCACACTCTATGCTTAGTGCCCTTTGAGTGCCTAGGACTGAAAGGAAGCTTGGTGAGCATCCCACACAAACGAATGCTCCACATGCGGGTTTCACATGCCACCAACTCCACATTCACAGGCAACTTCAGCGCCACAGCCGTTTTCTGATAGCCCTCAATGCAAAGAATCTAGACGCAAATATTGGTGTGAGAGCTAATTCAATCAAGGAAACACTGCATGTTGGTGAAGGGCATATTGAAGAAGGATCAGCCGAGTGGTTCTTGTGGGAGAACAACTCCATTTGGCTCACTAACTTCACACACCATCAGGCTTCCAAGCAGCTCTCAAGGAAACTCAGTTTTCACACTCTATGCTTAGTGCCCTTTGAGGGCCTAGGAATGAAAGGAAGCTTGGTGAGCATCCCACACAAACGAAAGCTCCACATGCGGGTTTCACATGCCACCAACTCGACATTCACAGGCAACTTCAACGCCACAGCCGTTTTCTGATAGCCCTCAATGCAAAGGCTGTAGACGCAAATATTTGTGTGAGAGCTAATTCAATCAAGGAAACACTGCATGTTGGTGAAGGGCATATTGAAGAAGGATCAGCCGAGTGGTTCTTGTGGGAGAACAACTCCATTTGGCTCACTAGCTTCACACACCATCAGGCTTCCAAGCAGCTCTCAAGGAAACTCAGTTTTCACACTCTATGCTTAGTGCCCTTTGAGTGCATTATCTAGGAATGAAACTGGTAGAGCATCCCACACAAACGAATGCTTCACATGCGGGTTTCACATGCCACCAACTCCACATTCACAGGCAACTTCAGCGCCACAGCCCTTTTCAGATAGCCCTCAATGCAAAGGCTCTAGGCGCAAATATTGGTGTGAGAGCTAATTCAATCAAGGAAACACTGCATGTTGGTGAAGGGCATATTGAAGAAGGATCAGCCGAGTGGTTCTTGTGGGAGAACAACTCCATTTGGCTCACTAACTTCACACACCATCAGGCTTCCAAGCAGCTCTCAAGGAAACTCAGTATTCACACTCTATGCTTAGTGCCCTTTGAGTGCATTATCTAGGAATGAACCTGGTAGAGCATCCCACACAAACGAATGCTCCACATAAGGGTTTCACATGCCACCAACTCCACATTCACAGGCAACTTCAGCGCCACAGCCGTTATCAGATAGCCCTCAATGCAAAGGCTCTAGACGCAAATATTGGTGTGAGAGCTAATTCAATCAAGGAAACACTGCATGTTGGTGAAGGGCATATTGAAGAAGGATCAGCCGAGTGGTTCTTGTGGGAGAACAACTCCATTTGGCTCACTAACTTCACACACCATCAGGCTTCCAAGCAGCTCTCAAGGAAACTCAGTTTTCACACTCTATGCTTAGTGCCCTTTGAGTGCCTAGGACTGAAAGGAAGCTTGGTGAGCATCCCACACAAACGAATGCTCCACATGCGGGTTTCACATGCCACCAACTCCACATTCACAGGCAACTTCAGCGCCACAGCCGTTTTCTGATAGCCCTCAATGCAAAGAATCTAGACGCAAATATTGGTGTGAGAGCTAATTCAATCAAGGAAACACTGCATGTTGGTGAAGGACATATTGAAGAAGGATCAGCCGAGTGGTTCTTATGAGAGAACAACTCCATTTGGCTCACTAGCTTCACACACCATCAGGCTTCCAAGCAGCTCTCAAGGAAACTCAGTTTTCACACTCTATGCTTAGTGCCCTTTGAGTGAATTATCTAGGAATGAACCTGGTAGAGCATCCCACACAAACGAATGCTCCACATGCGGGATTCACATGCCACCAACTCCACATTCACAGGCAACTTCAGCGCCACAGCCGTTTTCTGATAGCCCTCAATGCAAAGGCTCTAGATGCAAATATTGGTGTGAGAGCTAATTCAGTCAAGGAAACACTGCATGTTGGTGAAGGGCATATTGAAGAATTATCAGCCGAGTGGTTCTTCTGGGAGAACAACTCCATTTGGCTCACTAGCTTCACACACCATCAGGCTTCCAAGCAGCTCTCAAGGAAACTCAGTTTTCACACTCTATGCTTAGTGCCCTTTGAGTGCTTTACCTAGGAATGAACCTGGTAGAGCATCCCACACAAACGAATGCTCCACATGCGGGTTTCACATGCCACCAACTTCACATTCACAGGCAACTTCAGCGCCACAGCCGTTTTCAGATAGCCCTCAATGCAAAGGCTCTAGGCGGAAATATCGGTGTGAGAGCTAATTCAAGCAAGGAAACACTGCATGTAGGTGAAGGGCATATTGAAGAAGGATCAGCCGAGTGGTTCTTGTGGGAGAACAACTCCATTTTCCCCACTAGCTTCACACACCATCAGGCTTCCAAGCAGCTCTCAAGGAAACTCAGTTTTCACACTCTATGCTTAGTGCCCTTTGAGTGCCAGGAATGAAAGGAAGGAACCTGGTAGAGCATCCCACACAAACGAATGCTCCACATGCGGGTTTCACATGCCACCAACTCCACATTCACAGGCAACTTCAGCGCCACAGCCGTTTTCAGATAGCCCTCAATGCAAAGGCTCTAGACGCAAATATTGGTGTGAGAGCTAATTCAATCAAGGAAACGCTGCATGTTGGTCTAGGACATATTGAAGAAGGATCAGCCGAGTGGTTCTTGTGGGAGAACAACTCCATTTGGCTCACTAACTTCACACACCATCAGGCTTCCAAGCAGCTCTCAAGGAAACTCAGTTTTCACACTCTATGCTTAGTGCCCTTTGAGTGCATTATCTAGGAATGAACCTGGTAGAGCATCCCACACAAACGAATGCTCCACATGCGGGTTTCACATGCCACCAACTCGACATTCACAGGCAACTTCAGCGTCACACCCTTTTTCAGATAGACCTCAATGCAAAGGCTCTAGGCGGAAATATTGGTGTGAGAGCTAATTCAATCAAGGAAACACTGCATGTTGGTGAAGGGCATATTGAAGAAGGATCAGCCGAGTGGTTCTTGTGGGAGAACAACTCCATTTCGCTCACTAGCTTCACACACCATCAGGCTTCCAAGCAGCTCTCAAGGAAACTCAGTTTTCACACTCTGTGCTTAGTGCCTTTTGAGTGCATTATCTAGGAATGAACCTGGTGGAGCATTCCACACAAACGAATGCTCCACATGCGGGTTTCACATGCCACCCACTCCACATTCACAGGCAACTTCAGCGCCACAGCCGTTTTCTGATAGCCCTCAATGCAAAGAATCTAGACGCAAATATTGGTGTGAGAGCTAATTCAATCAAGGAAACACTGCATGTTGGTGAAGGACATATTGAAGAAGGATCAGCCGAGTGGTTCTTATGAGAGAACAACTCCATTTGGCTCACTAGCTTCACACACCATCAGGCTTCCAAGCAGCTCTCAAGGAAACTCAGTTTTCACACTCTATGCTTAGTGCCCTTTGAGTGCATTATCTAGGAATGAACCTGGTAGAGCATCCCACACAAACGAATGCTCCACATGCGGGTTTCACATGCCACCAACTTCACATTCACAGGCAACTTCAGCGCCACAGACGTTTTCTGATAGCCCTCAATGCAAAGGCTCTAGACGCAAATATTGGTGTGAGAGCTAATTCAATCAAGGAAACACTGCATGTTGGTGAAGGGCATATTGAAGAAGGATCAGTCGAGTGGTTCTTGTGCTAGAACAACTCCATTTGGCTCACTAACTTCACACACCATCAGGCTTCCAAGCAGCTCTCAAGGAAACTCAGTATTCACACTCTATGCTTAGTGCCTTTTGAGTGAATAATCTAGGAATGAACCTGGTGGAGCATCCCACACAAACGAATTCTCCACATGCGGGATTCACATGCCACCAACTCCACATTCACAGGCAACTTCAGCGCCACAGCCCTTTTCTGATAGCCCTCAATGCAAAGGCTCTAGACGCAAATATTGGTGTGAGAGCTAATTCAGTCAAGGAAACACTGCATGTTGGTGAAGGGCATATTGAAGAAGGATCATCCAAGTGGTTCTTGTGGGAGAACAACTCCATTTGGCTCACTAACTTCACACACCATCAGGCTTCCAAGCAGCTCTCAAGGAAACTCAGTTTTCACACTCTATGCTTAGTGCCCTTTGAGTGCATTATCTAGGAATGAACCTGGTAGAGCATCCCACACAAACGAATGCTCCACATGCGGGTTTCACATGCCACCAACTCCACATTCACAGGCAACTTCAGCGCCACAGCCGTTTTCAGATAGCCCTCAATGCAAAGGCTCTAGACTCAAATATTGGTGTGAGAGCTAATTCAATCAAGGAAACACTGCATGTTGGTGAAGGGCATATTGAAGAAGGATCAGCCGAGTGGTTCTTGTGGGAGAACAACTCCATTTGGCTCACTAACTTCACACACCATCAGGCTTCCAAGCAGCTCTCAAGGAAACTCAGTTTTCACACTCTATGCTTAGTGCCCTTTGAGTGCATTATCTAGGAATGAACCTGGTAGAGCATCCCACACAAACGAATGCTCCACATGCGGGTTTCACATGCCACCAACTCCACATTCACAGGCAACTTCAGCGCCACAGCCGTTTTCAGATAGCCCTCAATGCAAAGGCTCTAGACTCAAATATTGGTGTGAGAGCTAATTCAATCAAGGAAACACTGCATGTTGGTGAAGGGCATATTGATGAAGGATCAGCCGAGTGGTTCTTGTGGGAGAACAACTCCATTTGGCTCACTAACTTCACACACCATCAGGCTTCCAAGCAGCTCTCAAGGAAACTCAGTTTTCACACTCTATGCTTAGTGCCCTTTGAGTGAATTATCTAGGAATGAACCTGGTAGAGCATCCCACACAAACGAAGGCTCCACATAAGGGTTTCATATGCCACCAACTCCACATTCACAGGCAACTTCAGCGCCACAGCCGTTTTCAGATAGACCTCAATGCAAAGGCTCTAGACGCAAATATTGGTGTGAGAGCTAATTCAATCAAGGAAACACTGCATGTTGGTGAAGGGCATATTGAGGAAGGTTCAGCCGAGTGGTTCTTATGAGAGAACAACTCCATTTGGCTCACTAACTTCACACACCATCAGGCTTCCAAGCAGCTCTCAAGGAAACTCAGTTTTCACACTCTGTCCTTAGTGCCTTTTGAGTGCATTATCTAGGAATGAACCTGGTGGAGCATTCCACACAAACGAATGCTCCACATGCGGGTTTCACATGCCAACAACTCCACATTCACAGGCAACTTCAGCGCCACAGCCGTTTTCAGATAGCCCTCAATGCAAAGGCTCTAGACGCAAATATTGGTGTGAGAGCTAATTCAATCAAGGAAACACTGCATGTTGGTGAAGGACATATTGAAGAAGGATCAGCCGAGTGGTTCTTGTGGGAGAACAACTCCATTTGGCTCACTAACTTCACACACCATCAGGCTTCCAAGCAGCTCTCAAGGAAACTCAGTTTTCACACTCTATGCTTAGTGCCCTTTGAGTGCATTATCTAGGAATGAACCTGGTAGAGCATCCCACACAAACGAATGCTCCACATGCGGGTTTCACATGCCACCAACTCCACATTCACAGGCAACTTCAGCGCCACAGCCGTTTTCAGATAGCCCTCAATGCAAAGGCTCTAGACTCAAATATTTTGTGAGAGCTAATTCAATCAAGGAAACACTGCATGTTGGTGAAGGGCATATTGAAGAAGGATCAGCCGAGTGGTTCTTGTGGGAGAACAACTCCATTTGGCTCACTAACTTCACACACCATCAGGCTTCCAAGCAGCTCTCAAGGAAACTCAGTTTTCACACTCTATGCTTAGTGCCCTTTGAGTGCATTATCTAGGAATGAACCTGGTAGAGCATCCCACACAAACGAATGCTCCACATGCGGGTTTCACATGCCACCAACTCCATATTCACAGGCAACTTCAGTGCCACAGCCATTTTCAGATAGCCCTCAATGCAAAGGCACTAGACGCAAATATTGGTGTGAGAGCTAATTCAATCAAGGAAACACTGCATGTTTTTGAAGGGCATATTGAAGAAGGATCAGCCGAGTGGTTCTTGTGCCAGAACAACTGCATTTGGCTCACTAACTTCACACACCATCAGGCTTCCAAGCAGCTCTCAAGGAAACTCAGTTTTCACACTCTATGCTTAGTGCCCTTTGAGTGCATTATCTAGGAATGAACCTGGTAGAGCATCCCACACAAACGAATGCTCCACATAAGGGTTTCATATGCCACCAACTCCACATTCACAGGCAACTTCAGCGCCACAGCCGTTATCAGATAGCGCTCAATGCAAAGGCTCTAGACGCAAATATTGGTGTGAGAGCTAATTCAGTCAAGGAAACACTGCATGTTGGTGAAGGGCATATTGAGGAAGGTTCAGCCGAGTGGTTCTTATGAGAGAACAACTCCAGTTGGCTCACTAACTTCACACACCATCAGGCTTCCAAGCAGCTCTCAAGGAAACTCAGTTTTCACACTCTGTGCTTAGTGCCCTTTGAGTGCATTATCTAGGAATGAACCTGGTAGAGCATCCCACACAAACGAATGCTCCACATGCGGGTTTCACATGCCACCAACTCCATATTCACAGGCAACTTCAGCGCCACAGCCGTTATCAGATAGCGCTCAATGCAAAGCCTCTAGACGCAAATATTGGTGTGAGAGCTAATTCAGTCAAGGAAACACTGCATGTTGGTGAAGGGCATATTGAGGAAGGTTCAGCCGAGTGGTTCTTATGAGAGAACAACTCCATTTGCCTCACTAACTTCACACACCATCAGGCTTCCAAGCAGCTCTCAAGGAAACTCAGTTTTCACACTCTGTCCTTAGTGCCTTTTGAGTGCATTATCTAGGAATGAACCTGGTGGAGCATTCCACACAAACGAATGCTCCACATGCGGGTTTCACATGCCACCAACTCCACATTCACAGGCAACTTCAGCGCCACAGCCGTTTTCAGATAGCCCTCAATGCAAAGGCTCTAGACGCAAATATTGGTGTGAGAGCTAATTCAATCAAGGAAACACTGCATGTTGGTGAAGGACATATTGAAGAAGGATCAGCCAAGTGGTTCTTGTGGGAGAACAACTCCATTTGGCTCACTAACTTCACACACCATCAGGCTTCCAAGCAGCTCTCAAGGAAACTCAGTTTTCACACTCTATGCTTAGTGCCCTTTGAGTGCATTATCTAGGAATGAACCTGGTAGAGCATCCCACACAAACGAATGCTCCACATGCGGGTTTCACATGCCACCAACTCCACATTCACAGGCAACTTCAGCGCCACAGCCGTTTTCAGATAGCAATCAATGCAAAGGCTCTAGACTCAAATATTTTGTGAGAGCTAATTCAATCAAGGAAACACTGCATGTTGGTGAAGGGCATATTGAAGAAGGATCAGCCGAGTGGTTCTTGTGGGAGAACAACTCCATTTGGCTCACTAACTTCACACACCATCAGGCTTCCAAGCAGCTCTCAAGGAAACTCAGTTTTCACACTCTATGCTTAGTGCCCTTTGAGTGCATTATCTAGGAATGAACCTGGTAGAGCATCCCACACAAACGAATGCTCCACATGCGGGTTTCACATGCCACCAACTCCATATTCACAGGCAACTTCAGTGCCACAGCCATTTTCAGATAGCCCTCAATGCAAAGGCACTAGACGCAAATATTGGTGTGAGAGCTAATTCAATCAAGGAAACACTGCATGTTTTTGAAGGGCATATTGAAGAAGGATCAGCCGAGTGGTTCTTGTGCCAGAACAACTGCATTTGGCTCACTAACTTCACACACCATCAGGCTTCCAAGCAGCTCTCAAGGAAACTCAGTTTTCACACTCTATGCTTAGTGCCCTTTGAGTGCATTATCTAGGAATGAACCTGGTAGAGCATCCCACACAAACGAAGGCTCCACATAAGGGTTTCATATGCCACCAACTCCACATTCACAGGCAACTTCAGCGCCACAGCCGTTATCAGATAGCGCTCAATGCAAAGGCTCTAGACGCAAATATTGGTGTGAGAGCTAATTCAGTCAAGGAAACACTGCATGTTGGTGAAGGGCATATTGAGGAAGGTTCAGCCGAGTGGTTCTTATGAGAGAACAACTCCAGTTGGCTCACTAACTTCACACACCATCAGGCTTCCAAGCAGCTCTCAAGGAAACTCAGTTTTCACACTCTGTGCTTAGTGCCCTTTGAGTGCATTATCTAGGAATGAACCTGGTAGAGCATCCCACACAAACGAATGCTCCACATGCGGGTTTCACATGCCACCAACTCCATATTCACAGGCAACTTCAGCGCCACAGCCGTTATCAGATAGCGCTCAATGCAAAGGCTCTAGACGCAAATATTTGTGTGAGAGCTAATTCAGTCAAGGAAACACTGCATGTTGGTGAAGGGCATATTGATGAAGGATCAGCCGAGTGGTTCTTGTGGGAGAACAACTCCATTTGGCTCACTAACTTCACACACCATCAGGCTTCCAAGCAGATCTCAAGGAAACTCAGTTTTCACACTCTATGCTTAGTGCCCTTTGAGTGCATTATCTTGGAATGAACCTGGTAGAGCATCCCACACAAACGAATGCTCCACATGCGGGTTTCACATGCCACCAACTCCACATTCACAGGCAACTTCAGCGCCACAGCCGTTTTCAGATAGCCCTCAATGCAAAGGCTCTAGACGCAAATATTGGTGTGAGAGCTAATTCAATCAAGGAAACACTGCATGTTGGTGAAGGACATATTGAAGAAGGATCAGCCGAGTGGTTCTTGTGGGAGAACAACTCCATTTGGCTGACTAACTTCACACACCATCAGGCTTCCAAGCAGCTCTCAAGGAAACTCAGTTTTCACACTCTATGCTTAGTGCCCTTTGAGTGCATTATCTAGGAATGAACCTGGTAGAGCATCCCACACAAACGAATGCTCCACATGCGGGTTTCACATGCCACCAACTCCACATTCACAGGCAACTTCAGCGCCACAGCCGTTTTCAGATAGCCCTCAATGCAAAGGCTCTAGACTCAAATATTTTGTGAGAGCTAATTCAATCAAGGAAACACTGCATGTTGGTGAAGGGCATATTGAAGAAGGATCAGCCGAGTGGTTCTTGTGGGAGAACAACTCCATTTGGCTCACTAACTTCACACACCATCAGGCTTCCAAGCAGCTCTCAAGGAAACTCAGTTTTCACACTCTATGCTTAGTGCCCTTTGAGTGCATTATCTAGGAATGAACCTGGTAGAGCATCCCACACAAACGAATGCTCCACATGCGGGTTTCACATGCCACCAACTCCATATTCACAGGCAACTTCAGTGCCACAGCCATTTTCAGATAGCCCTCAATGCAAAGGCACTAGACGCAAATATTGGTGTGAGAGCTAATTCAATCAAGGAAACACTGCATGTTTTTGAAGGGCATATTGAAGAAGGATCAGCCGAGTGGTTCTTGTGGGAGAACAACTGCATTTGGCTCACTAACTTCACACACCATCAGGCTTCCAAGCAGCTCTCAAGGAAACTCAGTTTTCACACTCTATGCTTAGTGCCCTTTGAGTGCATTATCTAGGAATGAACCTGGTAGAGCATCCCACACAAACGAATGCTCCACATGCGGGTTTCACATGCCACCAACTCCACATTCACAGGCAACTTCAGCGCCACAGCCGTTATCAGATAGCGCTCAATGCAAAGGCTCTAGACGCAAATATTGGTGTGAGAGCTAATTCAGTCAAGGAAACACTGCATGTTGGTGAAGGGCATATTGAGGAAGGTTCAGCCGAGTGGTTCTTATGAGAGAACAACTCCAGTTGGCTCACTAACTTCACACACCATCAGGCTTCCAAGCAGCTCTCAAGGAAACTCAGTTTTCACACTCTGTGCTTAGTGCCCTTTGAGTGCATTATCTAGGAATGAACCTGGTAGAGCATCCCACACAAACGAATGCTCCACATGCGGGTTTCACATGCCACCAACTCCATATTCACAGGCAACTTCAGCGCCACAGCCGTTATCAGATAGCGCTCAATGCAAAGGCTCTAGACGCAAATATTGGTGTGAGAGCTAATTCAGTCAAGGAAACACTGCATGTTGGTGAAGGGCATATTGATGAAGGATCAGCCGAGTGGTTCTTGTGGGAGAACAACTCCATTTGGCTCACTAACTTCACACACCATCAGGCTTCCAAGCAGATCTCAAGGAAACTCAGTTTTCACACTCTATGCTTAGTGCCCTTTGAGTGCATTATCTAGGAATGAACCTGGTAGAGCATCCCACACAAACGAATGCTCCACATGCGGGTTTCACATGCCACCAACTCCATATTCACAGGCAACTTCAGCGCCACAGCCATTTTCAGATAGCCCTCAATGCAAATTCACTAGACGCAAATATTGGTGTGAGAGCTAATTCAATCAAGGAAACACTGCATGTTTTTGAAGGGCATATTTAAGAAGGATCAGCCGAGTGGTTCTTGTGCCAGAACAACTGCATTTGGCTCACTAACTTCACACACCATCAGGCTTCCAAGCAGCTCTCAAGGAAACTCAGTTTTCACACTCTATGCTTAGTGCCCTTTGAGTGCATTATCTAGGAATGAACCTGGTAGAGCATCCCACACAAACGAAGGCTCCACATAAGGGTTTCATATGCCACCAACTCCACATTCACAGGCAACTTCAGCGCCACAGCCGTTATCAGATAGCCCTCAATGCAAAGGCTCTAGACGCAAATATTGGTGTGAGAGCTAATTCAGTCAAGGAAACACTGCATGTTGGTGAAGGGCATATTGAGGAAGGTTCAGCCGAGTGGTTCTTATGAGAGAACAACTCCATTTGCCTCACTAACTTCACACCCCATCAGGCTTCCAAGCAGCTCTCAAGGAAACTCAGTTTTCACACTCTGTGCTTAGTGCCTTTTGAGTGCATTATCTAGGAATGAACCTGGTGGAGCATCCCACACAAACGAATGCTCCACATGCGGGTTTCACATGCCACCAACTCCACATTCACAGGCAACTTCAGCGCCACAGCCGTTTTCTGATAGCCCTCAATGCAAAGGCTCTAGACGCAAATATTGGTGTGAGAGCTAATTCAATCAAGGAAACACTGCATGTTGGTGAAGGACATATTGAAGAAGGATCAGCCGAGTGGTTCTTATGAGAGAACAACTCCATTTGGCTCACTAGCTTCACACACCATCAGGCTTCCAAGCAGCTCTCAAGGAAACTCAGTTTTCACACTCTATGCTTAGTGCCCTTTGAGTGCATTATCTAGGAATGAACCTGGTAGAGCATCCCACACAAACGAATGCTCCACATGCGGGTTTCACATGCCACCAACTCCACATTCACAGGCAACTTCAGCGCCACAGCCGTTTTCAGATAGCCCTCAATGCAAAGGCTCTAGACTCAAATATTGGTGTGAGAGCTAATTCAATCAAGGAAACACTGCATGTTGGTGAAGGGCATATTGAAGAAGGATCAGCCGAGTGGTTCTTGTGGGAGAACAACTCCATTTGGCTCACTAACTTCACACACCATCAGGCTTCCAAGCAGCTCTCAAGGAAACTCAGTTTTCACACTCTATGCTTAGTGCCCTTTGAGTGCATTATCTAGGAATGAACCTGGTAGAGCATCCCACACAAACGAATGCTCCACATGCGGGTTTCACATGCCACCAACTCCATATTCACAGGCAACTTCAGTGCCACAGCCATTTTCAGATAGCCCTCAATGCAAAGGCACTAGACGCAAATATTGGTGTGAGAGCTAATTCAATCAAGGAAACACTGCATGTTTTTGAAGGGCATATTGAAGAAGGATCAGCCGAGTGGTTCTTGTGCCAGAACAACTGCATTTGGCTCACTAACTTCACACACCATCAGGCTTCCAAGCAGCTCTCAAGGAAACTCAGTTTTCACACTCTATGCTTAGTGCCCTTTGAGTGCATTATCTAGGAATGAACCTGGTAGAGCATCCCACACAAACGAATGCTCCACATAAGGGTTTCATATGCCACCAACTCCACATTCACAGGCAACTTCAGCGCCACAGCCGTTATCAGATAGCGCTCAATGCAAAGGCTCTAGACGCAAATATTGGTGTGAGAGCTAATTCAGTCAAGGAAACACTGCATGTTGGTGAAGGGCATATTGAGGAAGGTTCAGCCGAGTGGTTCTTATGAGAGAACAACTCCAGTTGGCTCACTAACTTCACACACCATCAGGCTTCCAAGCAGCTCTCAAGGAAACTCAGTTTTCACACTCTATGCTTAGTGCCCTTTGCGTGCATTATCTAGGAATGAACCTGGTAGAGCATCCCACACAAACGAATGCTCCACATGCGGGTTTCACATGCCACCAACTCCATATTCACAGGCAACTTCAGCGCCACAGCCGTTATCAGATAGCGCTCAATGCAAAGGCTCTAGACGCAAATATTGGTGTGAGAGCTAATTCAGTCAAGGAAACACTGCATGTTGGTGAAGGGCATATTGATGAAGGATCAGCCGAGTGGTTCTTGTGGGAGAACAACTCCATTTGGCTCACTAACTTCACACACCATCAGGCTTCCAAGCAGATCTCAAGGAAACTCAGTTTTCACACTCTATGCTTAGTGCCCTTTGAGTGCATTATCTAGGAATGAACCTGGTAGAGCATCCCACACAAACGAATGCTCCACATGCGGGTTTCACATGCCACCAACTCCATATTCACAGGCAACTTCAGCGCCACAGCCATTTTCAGATAGCCCTCAATGCAAATTCACTAGACGCAAATATTGGTGTGAGAGCTAATTCAATCAAGGAAACACTGCATGTTTTTGAAGGGCATATTTAAGAAGGATCAGCCGAGTGGTTCTTGTGCCAGAACAACTGCATTTGGCTCACTAACTTCACACACCATCAGGCTTCCAAGCAGCTCTCAAGGAAACTCAGTTTTCACACTCTATGCTTAGTGCCCTTTGAGTGCATTATCTAGGAATGAACCTGGTAGAGCATCCCACACAAACGAAGGCTCCACATAAGGGTTTCATATGCCACCAACTCCACATTCACAGGCAACTTCAGCGCCACAGCCGTTATCAGATAGCGCTCAATGCAAAGGCTCTAGACGCAAATATTGGTGTGAGAGCTAATTCAGTCAAGGAAACACTGCATGTTGGTGAAGGGCATATTGAGGAAGGTTCAGCCGAGTGGTTCTTATGAGAGAACAACTCCATTTGCCTCACTAACTTCACACCCCATCAGGCTTCCAAGCAGCTCTCAAGGAAACTCAGTTTTCACACTCTATGCTTAGTGCCCTTTGAGTGCATTATCTAGGAATGAACCTGGTAGAGCATCCCACACAAACGAATGCTCCACATGCGGGTTTCACATGCCACCAACTCCATATTCACAGGCAACTTCAGTGCCACAGCCATTTTCAGATAGCCCTCAATGCAAAGGCACTAGACGCAAATATTGGTGTGAGAGCTAATTCAATCAAGGAAACACTGCATGTTTTTGAAGGGCATATTGAAGAAGGATCAGCCGAGTGGTTCTTGTGCCAGAACAACTGCATTTGGCTCACTAACTTCACACACCATCAGGCTTCCAAGCAGCTCTCAAGGAAACTCAGTTTTCACACTCTGTGCTTAGTGCCCTTTGAGTGCATTATCTAGGAATGAACCTGGTAGAGCATCCCACACAAACGAATGCTCCACATGCGGGTTTCACATGCCACCAACTCCATATTCACAGGCAACTTCAGCGCCACAGCCGTTATCAGATAGCGCTCAATGCAAAGGCTCTAGACGCAAATATTTGTGTGAGAGCTAATTCAGTCAAGGAAACACTGCATGTTGGTGAAGGGCATATTGATGAAGGATCAGCCGAGTGGTTCTTGTGGGAGAACAACTCCATTTGGCTCACTAACTTCACACACCATCAGGCTTCCAAGCAGATCTCAAGGAAACTCAGTTTTCACACTCTATGCTTAGTGCCCTTTGAGTGCATTATCTTGGAATGAACCTGGTAGAGCATCCCACACAAACGAATGCTCCACATGCGGGTTTCACATGCCACCAACTCCACATTCACAGGCAACTTCAGCGCCACAGCCGTTTTCAGATAGCCCTCAATGCAAAGGCTCTAGACTCAAATATTGGTGTGAGAGCTAATTCAATCAAGGAAACACTGCATGTTGGTGAAGGGCATATTGAAGAAGGATCAGCCGAGTGGTTCTTGTGGGAGAACAACTCCATTTGGCTCACTAACTTCACACACCATCAGGCTTCCAAGCAGCTCTCAAGGAAACTCAGTTTTCACACTCTATGCTTAGTGCCCTTTGAGTGCATTATCTAGGAATGAACCTGGTAGAGCATCCCACACAAACGAATGCTCCACATGCGGGTTTCACATGCCACCAACTCCATATTCACAGGCAACTTCAGTGCCACAGCCATTTTCAGATAGCCCTCAATGCAAAGGCACTAGACGCAAATATTGGTGTGAGAGCTAATTCAATCAAGGAAACACTGCATGTTTTTGAAGGGCATATTGAAGAAGGATCAGCCGAGTGGTTCTTGTGCCAGAACAACTGCATTTGGCTCACTAACTTCACACACCATCAGGCTTCCAAGCAGCTCTCAAGGAAACTCAGTTTTCACACTCTATGCTTAGTGCCCTTTGAGTGCATTATCTAGGAATGAACCTGGTAGAGCATCCCACACAAACGAATGCTCCACATAAGGGTTTCATATGCCACCAACTCCACATTCACAGGCAACTTCAGCGCCACAGCCGTTTTCAGATAGACCTCAATGCAAAGGCTCTAGACGCAAAATATTGGTGTGAGAGCTAATTCAGTCAAGGAAACACTGCATGTTGGTGAAGGGCATATTGAGGAAGGTTCAGCCGAGTGGTTCTTATGAGAGAACAACTCCATTTGCCTCACTAACTTCACACACCATCAGGCTTCCAAGCAGCTCTCAAGGAAACTCAGTTTTCACACTCTGTCCTTAGTGCCTTTTGAGTGCATTATCTAGGAATGAACCTGGTGGAGCATTCCACACAAACGAATGCTCCACATGCGGATTTCACATGCCACCAACTCCACATTCACAGGCAACTTCAGCGCCACAGCCGTTTTCAGATAGCCCTCAATGCAAAGGCTCTAGACGCAAATATTGGTGTGAGAGCTAATTCAATCAAGGAAACACTGCATGTTGGTGAAGGACATATTGAAGAAGGATCAGCCGAGTGGTTCTTGTGGGAGAACAACTCCATTTGGCTCACTAACTTCACACACCATCAGGCTTCCAAGCAGCTCTCAAGGAAACTCAGTTTTCACACTCTATGCTTAGTGCCCTTTGAGTGCATTATCTAGGAATGAACCTGGTAGAGCATCCCACACAAACGAATGCTCCACATGCGGGTTTCACATGCCACCAACTCCACATTCACAGGCAACTTCAGCGCCACAGCCGTTTTCAGATAGCCCTCAATGCAAAGGCTCTAGACTCAAATATTTTGTGAGAGCTAATTCAATCAAGGAAACACTGCATGTTGGTGAAGGGCATATTGAAGAAGGATCAGCCGAGTGGTTCTTGTGGGAGAACAACTCCATTTGGCTCACTAACTTCACACACCATCAGGCTTCCAAGCAGCTCTCAAGGAAACTCAGTTTTCACACTCTATGCTTAGTGCCCTTTGAGTGCATTATCTAGGAATGAACCTGGTAGAGCATCCCACACAAACGAATGCTCCACATGCGGGTTTCACATGCCACCAACTCCATATTCACAGGCAACTTCAGTGCCACAGCCATTTTCAGATAGCCCTCAATGCAAAGGCACTAGACGCAAATATTGGTGTGAGAGCTAATTCAATCAAGGAAACACTGCATGTTTTTGAAGGGCATATTGAAGAAGGATCAGCCGAGTGGTTCTTGTGGGAGAACAACTGCATTTGGCTCACTAACTTCACACACCATCAGGCTTCCAAGCAGCTCTCAAGGAAACTCAGTTTTCACACTCTATGCTTAGTGCCCTTTGAGTGCATTATCTAGGAATGAACCTGGTAGAGCATCCCACACAAACGAATGCTCCACATGCGGGTTTCACATGCCACCAACTCCACATTCACAGGCAACTTCAGCGCCACAGCCGTTATCAGATAGCGCTCAATGCAAAGGCTCTAGACGCAAATATTGGTGTGAGAGCTAATTCAGTCAAGGAAACACTGCATGTTGGTGAAGGGCATATTGAGGAAGGTTCAGCCGAGTGGTTCTTGTGGGAGAACAACTCCAGTTGGCTCACTAACTTCACACACCATCAGGCTTCCAAGCAGCTCTCAAGGAAACTCAGTTTTCACACTCTGTGCTTAGTGCCCTTTGCGTGCATTATCTAGGAATGAACCTGGTAGAGCATCCCACACAAACGAATGCTCCACATGCGGGTTTCACATGCCACCAACTCCATATTCACAGGCAACTTCAGCGCCACAGCCGTTATCAGATAGCGCTCAATGCAAAGGCTCTAGACGCAAATATTGGTGTGAGAGCTAATTCAGTCAAGGAAACACTGCATGTTGGTGAAGGGCATATTGATGAAGGATCAGCCGAGTGGTTCTTGTGGGAGAACAACTCCATTTGGCTCACTAACTTCACACACCATCAGGCTTCAAAGCAGCTCTCAAGGAAACTCAGTTTTCACACTCTATGCTTAGTGCCCTTTGAGTGCATTATCTAGGAATGAACCTGGTAGAGCATCCCACACAAACGAATGCTCCACATGCGGGTTTCACATGCCACCAACTCCATATTCACAGGCAACTTCAGCGCCACAGCCATTTTCAGATAGCCCTCAATGCAAATTCACTAGACGCAAATATTGGTGTGAGAGCTAATTCAATCAAGGAAACACTGCATGTTTTTGAAGGGCATATTTAAGAAGGATCAGCCGAGTGGTTCTTGTGCCAGAACAACTGCATTTGGCTCACTAACTTCACACACCATCAGGCTTCCAAGCAGCTCTCAAGGAAACTCAGTTTTCACACTCTATGCTTAGTGCCCTTTGAGTGCATTATCTAGGAATGAACCTGGTAGAGCATCCCACACAAACGAAGGCTCCACATAAGGGTTTCATATGCCACCAACTCCACATTCACAGGCAACTTCAGCGCCACAGCCGTTATCAGATAGCGCTCAATGCAAAGGCTCTAGACGCAAATATTGGTGTGAGAGCTAATTCAGTCAAGGAAACACTGCATGTTGGTGAAGGGCATATTGAGGAAGGTTCAGCCGAGTGGTTCTTATGAGAGAACAACTCCATTTGCCTCACTAACTTCACACACCATCAGGCTTCCAAGCAGCTCTCAAGGAAACTCAGTTTTCACACTCTGTGCTTAGTGCCTTTTGAGTGCATTATCTAGGAATGAACCTGGTGGAGCATCCCACACAAACGAATGCTCCACATGCGGGTTTCACATGCCACCAACTCCACATTCACAGGCAACTTCAGCGCCACAGCCGTTTTCTGATAGCCCTCAATGCAAAGGCTCTAGACGCAAATATTGGTGTGAGAGCTAATTCAATCAAGGAAACACTGCATGTTGGTGAAGGACATATTGAAGAAGGATCAGCCGAGTGGTTCTTATGAGAGAACAACTCCATTTGGCTCACTAGCTTCACACACCATCAGGCTTCCAAGCAGCTCTCAAGGAAACTCAGTTTTCACACTCTATGCTTAGTGCCCTTTGAGTGCATTATCTAGGAATGAACCTGGTAGAGCATCCCACACAAACGAATGCTCCACATAAGGGTTTCACATGCCACCAACTCCACATTCACAGGCAACTTCAGCGCCACAGCCGTTTTCAGATAGCCCTCAATGCAAAGGCTCTAGACTCAAATATTGGTGTGAGAGCTAATTCAATCAAGGAAACACTGCATGTTGGTGAAGGGCATATTGAAGAAGGATCAGCCAAGTGGTTCTTGTGGGAGAACAACTCCATTTGGCTCACTAACTTCACACACCATCAGGCTTCCAAGCAGCTCTCAAGGAAACTCAGTTTTCACACTCTATGCTTAGTGCCCTTTGAGTGCATTATCTAGGAATGAACCTGGTAGAGCATCCCACACAAACGAATGCTCCACATGCGGGTTTCACATGCCACCAACTCCATATTCACAGGCAACTTCAGTGCCACAGCCATTTTCAGATAGCCCTCAATGCAAAGGCACTAGACGCAAATATTGGTGTGAGAGCTAATTCAATCAAGGAAACACTGCATGTTGGTGCAGGGCATATTGAAGAAGGATCAGCCGAGTGGTTCTTGTGCCAGAACAACTGCATTTGGCTCACTAACTTCACACACCATCAGGCTTCCAAGCAGCTCTCAAGGAAACTCAGTTTTCACACTCTATGCTTAGTGCCCTTTGAGTGCATTATCTAGGAATGAACCTGGTGGAGCATCCCACACAAACGAATGCTCCACATAAGGGTTTCATATGCCACCAACTCCACATTCACAGGCAACTTCAGCGCCACAGCCGTTTTCAGATAGCGCTCAATGCAAAGGCTCTAGACGCAAATATTGGTGTGAGAGCTAATTCAGTCAAGGAAACACTGCATGTTGGTGAAGGGCATATTGAGGAAGGTTCAGCCGAGTGGTTCTTATGAGAGAACAACTCCATTTGGCTCACTAACTTCACACACCATCAGGCTTCCAAGCAGCTCTCAAGGAAACTCAGTTTTCACACTCTGTGCTTAGTGCCTTTTGAGTGCATTATCTAGGAATGAACCTGGTGGAGCATTCCACACAAACGAATGCTCCACATGCGGGTTTCACATGCCACCAACTCCACATTCACAGGGAACTTCAGCGCCACAGCCGTTTTCAGGTAGCCCTCAATGCAAAGGCTCTAGACGCAAATATTGGTGTGAGAGCTAATTCAATCAAGGAAACACTGCATGTTGGTGAAGGACATATTGAAGAAGGATCAGCCGAGTGGTTCTTATGAGAGAACAACTCCATTTGGCTCACTAGCTTCACACACCATCAGGCTTCCAAGCAGCTCTCAAGGAAACTCAGTTTTCACACTCTATGCTTAGTGCCCTTTGAGTGCATTATCTAGGAATGAACCTGGTAGAGCATCCCACACAAACGAATGCTCCACATGCGGGTTTCACATGCCACCAACTCCACATTCACAGGCAACTTCAGCGCCACAGACGTTTTCTGATAGCCCTCAATGCAAAGGCTCTAGATGCAAATATTGGTGTGAGAGCTAATTCAGTCAAGGAAACACTGCATGTTGGTGAAGGACATATTGAAGAAGGATCAGCCGAGTGGTTCTTGTGGGAGAACAACTCCATTTGGCTCACTAACTTCACACACCATCAGGCTTCCAAGCAGCTCTCAAGGAAACTCAGTTTTCACACTCTATGCTTAGTGCCCTTTGAGTGCATTATCTAGGAATGAACCTGGTAGAGCATCCCACACAAACGAATGCTCCACATGCGGGTTTCACATGCCACCAACTCCACATTCACAGGCAACTTCAGCGCCACAGCCGTTTTCAGATAGCCCTCAATGCAAAGGCTCTAGACGCAAATATTGGTGTGAGAGCTAATTCAATCAAGGAAACACTGCATGTTGGTGAAGGGCATATTGAAGAAGGATCAGCCGAGTGGTTCTTGTGGGAGAACAACTCCATTTGGCTCACTAACTTCACACACCATCAGGCTTCCAAGCAGCTCTCAAGGAAACTCAGTTTTCACACTCTATGCTTAGTGCCCTTTGAGTGCATTATCTAGGAATGAACCTGGTAGAGCATCCCACACAAACGAATGCTCCACATGCGGTTTTCACATGCCACCAACTCCATATTCACAGGCAACTTCAGTGCCACAGCCATTTTCAGATAGCCCTCAATGCAAAGGCACTAGACGCAAATATTGGTGTGAGAGCTAATTCAATCAAGGAAACACTGCATGTTTTTGAAGGGCATATTGAAGAAGGATCAGCCGAGTGGTTCTTGTGCCAGAACAACTGCATTTGGCTCACTAACTTCACACACCATCAGGCTTCCAAGCAGCTCTCAAGGAAACTCAGTTTTCACACTCTATGCTTAGTGCCCTTTGAGTGCATTATCTAGGAATGAACCTGGTAGAGCATCCCACACAAACGAATGCTCCACATAAGGGTTTCATATGCCACCAACTCCACATTCACAGGCAACTTCAGCGCCACAGCCGTTATCAGATAGCGCTCAATGCAAAGGCTCTAGACGCAAATATTGGTGTGAGAGCTAATTCAGTCAAGGAAACACTGCATGTTGGTGATGGGCATATTGAGGAAGTTTCAGCCGAGTGGTTCTTATGAGAGAACAACTCCAGTTGGCTCACTAACTTCACACACCATCAGGCTTCCAAGCAGCTCTCAAGGAAACTCAGTTTTCACACTCTGTGCTTAGTGCCTTTTGAGTGCATTATCTAGGAATGAACATGGTGGAGCATCCCACACAAACGAATGCTCCACATGCGGGTTTCACATGCCACCAACTCCACATTCACAGGGAACTTCAGCGCCACAGCCATTTTCAGGTAGCCCTCAATGCAAAGGCTCTAGACGCAAATATTCGTGTGAGAGCTAATTCAATCAAGGAAACACTGCATGTTGGTGAAGGACATATTGAAGAAGGATCAGCCGAGTGGTTCTTATGAGAGAACAACTCCATTTGGCTCACTAGCTTCACACACCATCAGGCTTCCAAGCAGCTCTCAAGGAAACTCAGTTTTCACACTCTATGCTTAGTGCCCTTTGAGTGCATTATCTAGGAATGAACCTGGTAGAGCATCCCACACAAACGAATGCTCCACATGCGGGTTTCACATGCCACCAACTCCACATTCACAGGCAACTTCAGCGCCACAGACGTTTTCTGATAGCCCTCAATGCAAAGGCTCTAGACGCAAATATTGGTGTGAGAGCTAATTCAATCATGGAAACACTGCATGTTGGTGAAGGGCATATTGAAGAAGGATCAGCCGAGTGGTTTTTGTGCTAGAACAACTCCATTTGGCTCACTAACGTCACACACCATCAGGCTTCCAAGCAGCTCTCAAGGAAACTCAGTATTCACATTCTATTCTTAGTGCCTTTTGAGTGAATTATCTAGGAATGAACCTGGTGGAGCATCCCACACAAACGAATGCTCCACATGCGGGATTCACATGCCACCAACTCCACATTCACAGGCAACTTAAGCGCCACAGCCGTTTTCTGATAGCCCTCAATGCAAAGGCTCTAGATGCAAATATTGGTGTGAGAGCTAATTCAATCAAGGAAACACTGCATGTTGGTGAAGGGCATATTGAAGAAGGATCAGCCAAGTGGTTCTTGTGGGAGAACAACTCCATTTGGCTCACTAACTTCACACACCATCAGGCTTCCAAGCAGCTCTCAAGGAAACTCAGTTTTCACACTCTATGCTTAGTGCCCTTTGAGTGCATTATCTAGGAATGAACCTGGTAGAGCATCCCACACAAACGAATGCTCCACATGCGGGTTTCACATGCCACCAACTCCATATTCACAGGCAACTTCAGTGCCACAGCCATTTTCAGATAGCCCTCAATGCAAAGGCACTAGACGCAAATATTGGTGTGAGAGCTAATTCAATCAAGGAAACACTGCATGTTGGTGCAGGGCATATTGAAGAAGGATCAGCCGAGTGGTTCTTGTGCCAGAACAACTGCATTTGGCTCACTAACTTCACACACCATCAGGCTTCCAAGCAGCTCTCAAGGAAACTCAGTTTTCACACTCTATGCTTAGTGCCCTTTGAGTGCATTATCTAGGAATGAACCTGGTGGAGCATCCCACACAAACGAATGCTCCACATAAGGGTTTCATATGCCACCAACTCCACATTCACAGGCAACTTCAGCGCCACAGCCGTTTTCAGATAGCGCTCAATGCAAAGGCTCTAGACGCAAATATTGGTGTGAGAGCTAATTCAGTCAAGGAAACACTGCATGTTGGTGAAGGGCATATTGAGGAAGGTTCAGCCGAGTGGTTCTTATGAGAGAACAACTCCATTTGGCTCACTAACTTCACACACCATCAGGCTTCCAAGCAGCTCTCAAGGAAACTCAGTTTTCACACTCTGTGCTTAGTGCCTTTTGAGTGCATTATCTAGGAATGAACCTGGTGGAGCATTCCACACAAACGAATGCTCCACATGCGGGTTTCACATGCCACCAACTCCACATTCACAGGGAACTTCAGCGCCACAGCCGTTTTCAGGTAGCCCTCAATGCAAAGGCTCTAGACGCAAATATTGGTGTGAGAGCTAATTCAATCAAGGAAACACTGCATGTTGGTGAAGGACATATTGAAGAAGGATCAGCCGAGTGGTTCTTATGAGAGAACAACTCCATTTGGCTCACTAGCTTCACACACCATCAGGCTTCCAAGCAGCTCTCAAGGAAACTCAGTTTTCACACTCTATGCTTAGTGCCCTTTGAGTGCATTATCTAGGAATGAACCTGGTAGAGCATCCCACACAAACGAATGCTCCACATGCGGGTTTCACATGCCACCAACTCCACATTCACAGGCAACTTCAGCGCCACAGACGTTTTCTGATAGCCCTCAATGCAAAGGCTCTAGATGCAAATATTGGTGTGAGAGCTAATTCAGTCAAGGAAACACTGCATGTTGGTGAAGGACATATTGAAGAAGGATCAGCCGAGTGGTTCTTGTGGGAGAACAACTCCATTTGGCTCACTAACTTCACACACCATCAGGCTTCCAAGCAGCTCTCAAGGAAACTCAGTTTTCACACTCTATGCTTAGTGCCCTTTGAGTGCATTATCTAGGAATGAACCTGGTAGAGCATCCCACACAAACGAATGCTCCACATGCGGGTTTCACATGCCACCAACTCCACATTCACAGGCAACTTCAGCGCCACAGCCGTTTTCAGATAGCCCTCAATGCAAAGGCTCTAGACGCAAATATTGGTGTGAGAGCTAATTCAATCAAGGAAACACTGCATGTTGGTGAAGGGCATATTGAAGAAGGATCAGCCGAGTGGTTCTTGTGGGAGAACAACTCCATTTGGCTCACTAACTTCACACACCATCAGGCTTCCAAGCAGCTCTCAAGGAAACTCAGTTTTCACACTCTATGCTTAGTGCCCTTTGAGTGCATTATCTAGGAATGAACCTGGTAGAGCATCCCACACAAACGAATGCTCCACATGCGGTTTTCACATGCCACCAACTCCATATTCACAGGCAACTTCAGTGCCACAGCCATTTTCAGATAGCCCTCAATGCAAAGGCACTAGACGCAAATATTGGTGTGAGAGCTAATTCAATCAAGGAAACACTGCATGTTTTTGAAGGGCATATTGAAGAAGGATCAGCCGAGTGGTTCTTGTGCCAGAACAACTGCATTTGGCTCACTAACTTCACACACCATCAGGCTTCCAAGCAGCTCTCAAGGAAACTCAGTTTTCACACTCTATGCTTAGTGCCCTTTGAGTGCATTATCTAGGAATGAACCTGGTAGAGCATCCCACACAAACGAATGCTCCACATAAGGGTTTCATATGCCACCAACTCCACATTCACAGGCAACTTCAGCGCCACAGCCGTTATCAGATAGCGCTCAATGCAAAGGCTCTAGACGCAAATATTGGTGTGAGAGCTAATTCAGTCAAGGAAACACTGCATGTTGGTGATGGGCATATTGAGGAAGTTTCAGCCGAGTGGTTCTTATGAGAGAACAACTCCAGTTGGCTCACTAACTTCACACACCATCAGGCTTCCAAGCAGCTCTCAAGGAAACTCAGTTTTCACACTCTGTGCTTAGTGCCTTTTGAGTGCATTATCTAGGAATGAACATGGTGGAGCATCCCACACAAACGAATGCTCCACATGCGGGTTTCACATGCCACCAACTCCACATTCACAGGGAACTTCAGCGCCACAGCCATTTTCAGGTAGCCCTCAATGCAAAGGCTCTAGACGCAAATATTCGTGTGAGAGCTAATTCAATCAAGGAAACACTGCATGTTGGTGAAGGACATATTGAAGAAGGATCAGCCGAGTGGTTCTTATGAGAGAACAACTCCATTTGGCTCACTAGCTTCACACACCATCAGGCTTCCAAGCAGCTCTCAAGGAAACTCAGTTTTCACACTCTATGCTTAGTGCCCTTTGAGTGCATTATCTAGGAATGAACCTGGTAGAGCATCCCACACAAACGAATGCTCCACATGCGGGTTTCACATGCCACCAACTCCACATTCACAGGCAACTTCAGCGCCACAGACGTTTTCTGATAGCCCTCAATGCAAAGGCTCTAGACGCAAATATTGGTGTGAGAGCTAATTCAATCATGGAAACACTGCATGTTGGTGAAGGGCATATTGAAGAAGGATCAGCCGAGTGGTTTTTGTGCTAGAACAACTCCATTTGGCTCACTAACGTCACACACCATCAGGCTTCCAAGCAGCTCTCAAGGAAACTCAGTATTCACATTCTATTCTTAGTGCCTTTTGAGTGAATTATCTAGGAATGAACCTGGTGGAGCATCCCACACAAACGAATGCTCCACATGCGGGATTCACATGCCACCAACTCCACATTCACAGGCAACTTAAGCGCCACAGCCGTTTTCTGATAGCCCTCAATGCAAAGGCTCTAGATGCAAATATTGGTGTGAGAGCTAATTCAGTCAAGGAAACACTGCATGTTGGTGAAGGACATATTGAAGAAGGATCAGCCGAGTGGTTCTTGTGGGAGAACAACTCCATTTGGCTCACTAACTTCACACACCATCAGGCTTCCAAGCAGCTCTCAAGGAAACTCAGTTTTCACACTCTATGCTTAGTGCCCTTTGAGTGCATTATCTAGGAATGAACCTGGTAGAGCATCCCACACAAACGAATGCTCCACATGCGGGTTTCACATGCCACCAACTCCACATTCACAGGCAACTTCAGCGCCACAGCCGTTTTCAGATAGCCCTCAATGCAAAGGCTCTAGACTCAAATATTGGTGTGAGAGCTAATTCAATCAAGGAAACACTGCATGTTGGTGAAGGGCATATTGAAGAAGGATCAGCCGAGTGGTTCTTGTGGGAGAACAACTCCATTTGGCTCACTAACTTCACACACCATCAGGCTTCCAAGCAGCTCTCAAGGAAACTCAGTTTTCACACTCTATGCTTAGTGCCCTTTGAGTGCATTATCTAGGAATGAACCTGGTAGAGCATCCCACACAAACGAATGCTCCACATAAGGGTTTCCTATGCCACCAACTCCACATTCACAGGCAACTTCAGCGCCACAGCTTTTATCAGATAGCGCTCAATGCAAAGGCTCTAGACGCAAATATTGGTGTGAGAGCTAATTCAGTCAAGGAAACACTGCATGTTGGTGATGGGCATATTGAGGAAGTTTCAGCCGAGTGGTTCTTATGAGAGAACAACTCCAGTTGGCTCACTAACTTCACACACCATCAGGCTTCCAAGCAGCGCTCAAGGAAACTCAGTTTTCACACTCTGTGCTTAGTGCCTTTTGAGTGCATTATCTAGGAATGAACCTGGTGGAGCATCCCACACAAACGAATGCTCCACATGCGGGTTTCACATGCCACCAACTCCACATTCACAGGCAACTTCAGCGTCACAGCCGTTTTCTGATAGCCCTCAATGCAAAGGCTCTAGACGCAAATATTGGTGTGAGAGCTAATTCAATCAAGGAAACACTGCATGTTGGTGAAGGACATATTGAAGAAGGATCAGCCGAGTGGTTCTTGTGGGAGAACAACTCCATTTGCCTCACTAACTTCACACACCATCAGGCTTCCAAGCAGCTCTTAAGGAAACTCAGTTTTCACACTCTATGCTTAGTGCCCTTTGAGTGCATTATCTAGTAATGAACCTGGTAGAGCATCCCACACAAACGAATGCTCCACATGCGAGTTTCACATGCCACCAACTCCACATTCTAAGGCAACTTCAGTGCCACAGCCGTTTTCAGAAAACCCTCAATGCAAAGGCACTAGACGCAAATATTGGTGTGAGAGCTAATTCAATCAAGGAAACAATGCATGTTGGTGAAGGGCATATTGAAGAAGGATCAGCCGAGTGGTTCTTGTGCTAGAACAACTCCATTTGGCTCACTAACTTCACACACCATCAGGCTTCCAAGCAACTCTCAAGGAAACTCAGTATTCACACTCTATGCTTAGTGCCTTTTGAGTGCATTATCTAGGAATGAACCTGGTGGAGCATCCCACACAAACGAATGCTCCACATGCGGGATTCACATGCCACCAACTCCACATTCACAGGCAACTTCAGCGCGACAGCCATTTTCAGATAGCCCTCAATGCAAAGGCTCTAGACGCAAATATTGGTGTGAGAGCTAATTCAATCAAGGAAACACTGCATGTTGGTGAAGGACATATTGAAGAAGGATCAGCCGAGTGGTTCTTGTGGGAGAACAACTCCATTTGGCTCACTAGCTTCACACACCATCAGGCTTCCAAGCAGCTCTCAAGGAAACTCAGTTTTCACACTCTATGCTTAGTGCCCTTTGAGTGCATTATCTAGGAATGAACCTGGTAGAGCATCCCACACAAACGAATGCTCCACATGCGGGTTTCACATGCCACCAACTCCACATTCACAGGCAACTTCAGCGCCACAGCCGTTTTCAGATAGCCCTCAATGCAAAGGCTCTAGACGCAAATATTGGTGTGAGAGCTAATTCAATCAAGGAAACACTGCATGTTGGTGAAGGGCATATTGAAGAAGGATCAGCCGAGTGGTTCTTGTGGGAGAACAACTCCATTTGGCTCACTAACTTCACACACCATCAGGCTTCCAAGCAGCTCTCAAGGAAACTCAGTTTTCACACTCTATGCTTAGTGCCCTTTGAGTGCATTATCTAGTAATGAACCTGGTAGAGCATCCCACACAAACGAATGCTCCACATGCGAGTTTCACATGCCACCAACTCCACATTCTAAGGCAACTTCAGCGCCACAGCCGTTTTCAGATAGCCCGCAATGCAAAGGCTCTAGACGCAAATATTGGTGTGAGAGCTAATTCAATCAAGGAAACACTGCATGTTGGTGAAGGGCATATTGATGAAGGATCAGCCGAGTGGTTCTTGTGGGGGAACAACTCCATTTGGATCACTAGCTTCACACACCATCAGGCTTCCAAGCAGCTCTCAAGGAAACTCAGTTTTCACACTCTATGCTTAGTGCCCTTTGCGTGCTTTACCTAGGAATGAACCTGGTAGAGCATCCCACACAAACGAATGCTCCACTTGCGGGTTTCACATGCCACCAACTCCACATTCACAGGCAACTTCAGCACCACAGCCGTTTTCAGATAGCCCTCAATGCAAGGACTCTAGGCGCAAATATTGGTGTGAGAGCTAATTCAATCAAGGAAACACTGCATGTTGGTGAAGGGCATATTGAAGAAGGATCAGCCGAGTGGTTCTTGTGGGAGAACAACTCCATTTGCCTCACTAACTTCACACACCATCAGGCTTCCAAGCAGCTCTCAAGGAAACTCAGTTTTCACACTCTATGCTTAGTGTCCTTTGAGTGCTTTACCTATGAATGAACCTGGTAGATCATCACACACAAACGAATGCTCCACATGCGGGTTTCACATGCCACCATCTCGACATTCACAGGCAACTTCAGCGCCACAGCCGTTTTCAGATAGCCCTCAATGCAAAGGCTCTAGACGCAAATATTGGTGTGAGACCTAATTCAATCAAGGAAACACTGCATGTTGGTGAAGGGCATATTGAAGAAGGATCAGCCGAGTGGTTCTTGTGGGAGAACAACTCCATTTGGCTCACTAACTTCACACACCATCAGGCTTCCAAGCAGCTCTCAAGGAAACTCAGTATTCACACTCTATGCTTAGTGCCCTTTGAGTGCATTATCTAGGAATGAACCTGGTAGAGCATCCCACACAAACGAATGCTCCACATGCGGGTTTCACATGCCACCAACTCCATATTCACAGGCAACTTCAGTGCCACAGCCATTTTCAGATAGCCCTCAATGCAAAGGCACTAGACGCAAATATTGGTGTGAGAGCTAATTCAATCAAGGAAACACTGCATGTTTTTGAAGGGCATATTGAAGAAGGATCAGCCGAGTGGTTTTTGTGCCAGAACAACTGCATTTGGCTCACTAACTTCACACACCATCAGGCTTCCAAGCAGCTCTCAAGGAAACTCAGTTTTCACACTCTATGCTTAGTGCCCTTTGAGTGCATTATCTAGGAATGAACCTGGTAGAGCATCCCACACAAACGAATGCTCCACATAAGGGTTTCATATGCCACCAACTCCACATTCACAGGCAACTTCAGCGCCACAGCCATTATCAGATAGCACTCAATGCAAAGGCTCTAGACGCAAATATTGGTGTGAGAGCTAATTCAGTCAAGGAAACACTGCATGTTGGTGAAGGGCATATTGAGGAAGGTTCAGCCGAGTGGTTCTTATGAGAGAACAACTCCATTTGCCTCACTAACTTCACACACCATCAGGCTTCCAAGCAGCTCTCAAGGAAACTCAGTTTTCACACTCTGTGCTTAGTGCCTTTTGAGTGCATTATCTAGGAATGAACCTGGTGGAGCATCCCACACAAACGAATGCTCCACATGCGGGTTTCACATGCTACCAACTCCACATTCACAGGCAACTTCAGCGCCACAGCCGTTTTCTGATAGCCCTCAATGCAAAGGCTCTAGACGCAAATATTGGTGTGAGAGCTAATTCAATCAGGAAACACTGCATGTTGGTGAAGGACATATTGAAGAAGGATCAGCCGAGTGGTTCTTATGAGAGAACAACTCCATTTGGCTCACTAGCTTCACACACCATCAGGCTTCCAAGCAGCTCTCAAGAAACTCAGTTTTCACACTCTATGCTTAGTGCCCTTTGAGTGCATTATCTAGAATGAACCTGGTAGAGCATCCCACACAAACGAATGCTCCACATGCGGGTTTCACATGCCACCAACTCCACATTCACAGGCAACTTCAGCGCCACAGCCGTTTTCAGATAGCCCTCAATGCAAAGGCTCTAGACGCAAATATTGGTGTGAGAGCTAATTCAATCAAGGAAACACTGCATGTTGGTGAAGGGCATATTGAAGAAGGATCAGCCGAGTGGTTCTTGTGGGAGAACAACTCCATTTGCCTCACTAACTTCACACACCATCAGGCTTCCAAGCAGCTCTTAAGGAAACTCAGTTTTCACACTCTATGCTTAGTGCCCTTTGAGTGCATTATCTAGTAATGAACCTGGTAGAGCATCCCACACAAACGAATGCTCCACATGCGAGTTTCACATGCCACCAACTCCACATTCTAAGGCAACTTCAGTGCCACAGCCGTTTTCAGATAACCCTCAATGCAAAGGCACTAGACGCAAATATTGTGTGAGAGCTAATTCAATCAAGGAAACACTGCATGTTGGTGAAGGGCATAATGAAGAAGGATCAGCTGAGTGGTTCTTGTGGGAGAACAACTCATTTGCCTCACTAACTTCACACACCATCAGGCTTCCAAGCAGCTCTCAAGAAAGCTCAGTTTTCACACTCTATGCTTAGTGTCCTTTGAGTGCTTTACCTAGGAATGAACCTGGTAGATCATCCCACACAAACGAATGCTCCACATGCGAGTTTCATATGCCACCAACTCCATATTCACAAGCAGCTTCAGCGCCACAGCCGTTTTCAGATAGCCCTCAATGCAAAGGCTCTAGACGCAAATATTGGTGTGAGAGCTAATTCAATCAAGGAAACACTGCATGTTGGTCTAGGACATATTGAAGAAGGATCAGCCGAGTGGTTCTTGTGGGAGAACAACTCCATTTGGCTCACTAACTTCACACACCATCAGGCTTCCAAGCAGCTCTCAAGGAAACTCAGTTTTCACACTCTATGCTTAGTGCCCTTTGAGTGCATTATCTAGGAATGAACCTGGTAGAGCATCCCACACAAACGAATGCTCCACATGCGGGTTTCACATGCCACCACCCACATTATTCCCACAATTACACAGTCAACTTCAGCGCCACAGCCGTTTTCAGATAGCCCTCAATGCAAAGGCTCTAGACGCAAATATTGGTGTGAGAGCTAATTCAATCAAGGAAACACTGCATGTTGGTGAAGGGCATATTGAAGAAGGATCAGCCGAGTGGTTCTTGTGGGAGAACAACTCCATTTGGCTCACTAACTTCACACACCATCAGGCTTCCAAGCAGCTCTCAAGGAAACTCAGTTTTCACACTCTATGCTTAGTGACCCTTTGAGTGCATTATCTAGGAATGAACCTGGTAGAGCATCCCACACAAACGAATGCTCCACATGCGGGTTTCACATGCCACCAACTCCATATTCACAGGCAACTTCAGTGCCACAGCCATTTTCAGATAGCCCTCAATGCAAAGGCACTAAACGCAAATATTGGTGTGAGAGCTAATTCAATCAAGGAAACACTGCATGTTGGTGAAGGGCATATTGAAGAAGGAGCAGCCGAGTGGTTCTTGTGCCAGAACAACTGCATTTGCTCACTAACTTCACACACCATCAGGCTTCCAAGCAGCTCTCAAGGAAACTCAGTATTCACACTCTATGCTTAGTGCCTTTTGAGTGCATTATCTAGGAATGAACCTGGTAGAGCATCCCACACAAACGAATGCTCCACATGCGGGTTTCACATGCCACCAACTCCACATTCACAGGCAACTTCAGCGCCACAGCCGTTATCAGATAGCCCTCAATGCAAAGGCACTAAACGCAAATATTGGTGTGAGAGCTAATTCAATCAAGGAAACACTGCATGTTGGTGAAGGACATATTGAAGAAGGATCAGCCGAGTGGTTCTTATGAGAGAACAACTCCATTTGGCCTACTACGCTTCACATACCATCAGGCTTCCAAGCAGCTCTCAAGGAAACTCAGTTTTCACACTCTATGCTTAGTGCCCTTTGAGTGCATTATCTAGGAATGAACCTGGTAGAGCATCCCACACAAACGAAGGCTCCACATGCGGGTTTCATATGCCACCAACTCCACATTCACAGCAACTTCAGCACCACAGCCGTTATCAGATAGCGCTCAATGCAAAGGCTCTAGACGCAAATATTGGTGTGAGAGCTAATTCAATCAAGGAAACACTGCATGTTGGTGAAGGGCATATTGATGAAGGATCAGCCGAGTGGTTCTTGTGGGAGAACAACTGCATTTGGCTGACTAACTTCACACACCATCAGGCTTCCAAGCAGCTCTCAAGGAAACTCAGTTTTCACACTCTATGCTTAGTGCCCTTTGAGTGCCTAGGACTGAAATGAAACTTGGTGAGCATCCCACACAAACGAATGCTCCACATGCGGGTTTCACATGCCACCAACTCCACATTCACAGGCAACTTCAGCACCACAGCCGTTTTCTGATAGCCCTCAATGCAAAGGCTCTAGACGCAAATATTGGTGTGAGAGCTAATTCAATCAAGGAAACACTTCATGTTGGTGAAGGGCATATTGAAGAAGGATCAGCTGTGTGGTTCTTGTGGGAGAACAACTCCATTTGGCTCACTAACTTCACACACCATCAGGCTTCCAAGCAGCTCTCAAGGAAACTCAGTTTTCACACTCTATGCTTAGTGCCCTTTGAGTGCCTAGGACTGAAATGAAGCTTAGTGAGCATCCCACACAAACGAATGCTCCACATGCGGGTTTCACATGCCACCAACTCCACATTCACAGGCAACTTCAGCGCCACAGCCGTTTTCAAATAGCCCTCAATGCAAAGGCTCTAGACGCAAATATTGGTGTGAGAGGTAATTCAATCAAGGAAACACTGCATGTTGGTGAAGGGCATATTGAAGAAGGATCAGCCGAGTGGTTCTTGTGGGGGAACAACTGCATTTGGCTCACTAACTTCACACACCATCAGGCTTCCAAGCAGCTCTCAAGGAAACTCAGTTTTCACACTCTATGCTTAATGCCCTTTGAGTGCATTATCTAGGAATGAACCTGGTGGAGCATCCCACACAAACGAATGCTCACATGCGGGTTTTACATGCCACCAACTCCACATTCACAGGCAACTTCAGCGCCACAGCCGTTTTCAGGTAGCCCTCAATGCAAAGGCTCTAGACGCAAATATTGGTGTGAGAGCTAATTCAATCAAGGAAACACTGCATGTTGGTGAAGGGCATATTGAATAAGGATCAGCAGAGTGGTTCTTGTGGGAGAACAACTCCATTTGGCTCACTAACTTCACACACCATCAGGCTTCCAAGCAGCTCTCAAGGAAACTCAGTTTTCACACTCTATGCTTAGTGCCCTTTGAGTGCATTATCTAGGAATGAACCTGGTAGAGCATCCCACACAAACGAATGCTCACATGCGGGTTTCACATGCCACCTACTCCACATTCACAGGCAACGTCAGCGCCACAGCCGTTTTCAGATAGCCCTCAAATGCAAAGGCTCTAGACGCAAATATTGGTGTGAGAGCTAATTCAATCAAGGAAACACTGCATGTTGGTGAAGGGCATATTGAAGAAGGATCAGCCGAGTGGTTCTTGTGGGAGAACAACTCCATTTGGCTCACTAACTTCACACACCATCAGGCTTCCAAGCAGCTCTCAAGGAAACTCAGTTTTCACACTCTATGCTTAGTGCCCTTTGAGTGCATTATCTAGGAATGAACCTGGTAGAGCATCCCACACAAACGAATGCTCCACATGCGGGTTTCACATGCCACCAACTCCATATTCACAAGCAACTTCAGCGCCCACAGCCGTTTTCAGACAGCCCTCAATGCAAAAGGCTCTAGACGCAAATATTGTTGTCAGAGCTAATTCAATCAAGGAAACGCTGCATGTTGGTGAAGGGCATATTGAAGAAGGATCAGCCGAGTGGTTCTTGTGGGAGAACAACTCCATTTGGCTCACTAACATCACACACCATCAGGCTTCCAAGCGGCTTTCAAGGAAACTCAGTTTTCACACTCTATGCTTAGTGCCCTTTGAGTGCATTATCTAGGAATGAACCTGGTAGAGCATCCCACACAAACGAATGCTCCACCTGAGGGTTTCACATGCCATCAACTCCATATTCACAGGCAACTTCAGCGCCACAGCCGTTTTCAGACAGCCCTCAAAGCAAAGCCTCCTACACGCAAATATTGGTGTGAGAGCTAATTCAATCAAGGAAACACTGCAGTTGGTGAAGGGCATATTGAAGAAGGATCAGCCAAGTGGTTCTTGTGGGAGAACAACTCCATTTGGCTCACTAACTTCACACACCATCAGGCTTCCAAGCAGCTCTCAAGGAAACTCAGTTTTCACACTCTATGCTTAGTGCCTTTGAGTGCATTATCTAGGAATGAACCTGGTAGAGCATCCCACACAAACGAATGCTCCACATGCGGGTTTCACATGCCACCAACTCCATATTCACAGGCAACTTCAGAGCCACAGCCGTTTCCAGGTAGCCCTCAATGCAAAGGCTCTAGACGCAAATATTGGTGTGAGAGCTAATTCAATCAAGGAAACACTGCATGTTGGTGAAGGGCATATTGAAGAAGGATCAGCCGAGTGGTTCTTGTGGGAGAACAACTCCATTTGGCTCACTAACTTCACACACCATCAGGCTTCCAAGCAGCTCTCAAGGAAACTCAGTTTTCACACTCTATGCTTAGTGCCCTTTGAGTGCATTATCTAGGAATGAACCTGGTAGAGCATCCCACACAAACGAATGCTCCACATGCGGGTTTCACATGCCACCAACTCCATATTCACAAGCAACTTCAGCGCCACAGCCGTTTTCAGACAGCCCTCAATGCAAAGGCTCTAGACTCAAATATTGTTGTCAGAGCTAATTCAATCAAGGAAACGCTGCATGTTGGTGAAGGGCATATTGAAGAAGGATCAGCCGAGTGGTTCTTGTGGGGGAACAACTCCATTTGGCTCACTAACATCACACACCATCAGGCTGCCAAGCGGCTTTCAAGGAAACTCAGTTTTCACACTCTATGCTTAGTGCCCTTTGAGTGCGTTATCTAGGATTGAACCTGGTAGAGCATCCCACACAAACGAATGCTCCACATGCGGGTTTCACATGCCACCAACTCCATATTCACAAGCAACTTCAGCGCCACAGCCGTTTTCAGACAGCCCTCAATGCAAAGGCTCTAGACGCAAATATTGTTGTCAGAGCTAATTCAATCAAGGAAACGCTGCATGTTGGTGAAGGGCATATTGAAGAAGGATCAGCCGAGTGGTTCTTGTGGGAGAACAACTCCATTTGGCTCACTAACATCACACACCATCAGGCTTCCAAGCGGCTTTCAAGGAAACTCAGTTTTCACACTCTATGCTTAGTGCCCTTTGAGTGCATTATCTAGGAATGAACCTGGTAGAGCATCCCACACAAACGAATGCTCCAGGTGAGGGTTTCACATGCCATCAACTCCATATTCACAGGCAACTTCAGCGCCACAGCCGTTTTCAGACAGCCCTCAATGCAAAGGCTCTAGACGCAAATATTGTTGTCAGAGCTAATTCAATCAAGGAAACACTGCATGTTGGTGAAGGGCATATTGAAGAAGGATCAGCCAAGTGGTTCTTGTGGGAGAACAACTCCATTTGGCTCACTAACTTCACACCCCATCAGGCTTCCAAGCAGCTCTCAAGGAAACTCAGTTTTCACACTCTATGCTTAGTGCCCTTTGAGTGCATTATCTAGGAATGAACCTGGTAGAGCATCACACACAAACGAATGCTCCACATGCGAGTTTCACATGCCACCAACTCCACATTCACAGGCAACTTCAGCGCCACAGCCGTTTTCAGGTAGCCATGAATGCAAAGGCTCTAGACGCAAATATTGGTGTGAGAGCTAATTCAATCAAGGAAACACTGCATGTTGGTGAAGGGCATATTGAAGAAGGATCAGCCGAGTGGTTCTTGTGCTAGAACAACTCCATTTGGCTCACTAACTTCACACACCAACAGGCTTCCAAGCAGCTCTCAAGGAAACTCAGTTTTCACACTCTATGCTTAGTGCCCTTTGAGTGCATTATCTAGGAATGAACCTGGTAGAGCATCCCACACAAACGAATGCTCCACATGCGGGTTTCACATGCCACCAACTCCATATTCACAGGCAACTTCAGCGCCACAGCCGTTTCCAGGTAGCCCTCAATGCAAAGGCTCTAGACGCAAATATTGGTGTGAGAGGTAATTCAATCAAGGAAACGCTGCATGTTGGTGAAGGGCATATTGAAGAAGGATCAGCCGAGTGGTTCTTGTGGGAGAACAACTCCATTTGGCTCACTAACTTCACACACCATCAGGCTTCCAAGCAGCTCTCAAGGAAACTCAGTTTTCACACTCTATGCTTAGTGCCCTTTGAGTGCATTATCTAGGAATGAACCTGGTAGAGCATCCCACACAAACGAATGCTCCACATGCGGGTTTCACATGCCACCAACTCCATATTCACAAGCAACTTCAGCGCCACAGCCGTTTTCAGACAGCCCTCAATGCAAAGGCTCTAGACGCAAATATTGTTGTCAGAGCTAATTCAATCAAGGAAACGCTGCATGTTGGTGAAGGGCATATTGAAGAAGGATCAGCCGAGTGGTTCTTGTGGGGGAACAACTCCATTTGGCTCACTAACATCACACACCATCAGGCTGCCAAGCGGCTTTCAAGGAAACTCAGTTTTCACACTCTATGCTTAGTGCCCTTTGAGTGCATTATCTAGGATTGAACCTGGTAGAGCATCCCACACAAACGAATGCTCCACCTGAGGGTTTCACATGCCATCAACTCCATATTCACAGGCAACTTCAGCGCCACAGCCGTTTTCAGATAGCCCTCAAAGCAAAGCCTCTACACGCAAATATTGGTGTGAGAGCTAATTCAATCAAGGAAACACTGCAGTTGGTGAAGGGCATATTGAAGAAGGATCAGCCAAGTGGTTCTTGTGGGAGAACAACTCCATTTGGCTCACTAACTTCACACACCATCAGGCTTCCAAGCAGCTCTCAAGGAAACTCAGTTTTCACACTCTATGCTTATTGCCCTTTGAGTGCATTATCTAGGAATGAACCTGGTAGAGCATCCCACACAAACGAATGCTCCACATGCGAGTTTCACATGCCACCAACTCCACATTCACAGGCAACTTCAGCGCCACAGCCGTTTTCAGGTAGCCATCAATGCAAAGGCTCTAGACGCAAATATTGGTGTGAGAGCTAATTCAATCAAGGAAACACTGCATGTTGGTGAAGGGCATATTGAAGAAGGATCAGCCGAGTGGTTCTTGTGCTAGAACAACTCCATTTGGCTCACTAACTTCACACACCATCAGGCTTCCAAGCAGCTCTCAAGGAAACTCAGTTTTCACACTCTATGCTTAGTGCCTTTGAGTGCATTATCTAGGAATGAACCTGGTAGAGCATCCCACACAAACGAATGCTCCACATGCGGGTTTCACATGCCACCAACTCCATATTCACAGGCAACTTCAGAGCCACAGCCGTTTCCAGGTAGCCCTCAATGCAAAGGCTCTAGACGCAAATATTGGTGTGAGAGCTAATTCAATCAAGGAAACACTGCATGTTGGTGAAGGGCATATTGAAGAAGGATCAGCCGAGTGGTTCTTGTGGAGAACAACTCCATTTGGCTCACTAACTTCACACACCATCAGGCTTCCAAGCAGCTCTCAAGGAAACTCAGTTTTCACACTCTATGCTTAGTGCCCTTTGAGTGCATTATCTAGGAATGAACCTGGTAGAGCATCCCACACAAACGAATGCTCCACATGCGGGTTTCACATGCCACCAACTCCATATTCACAAGCAACTTCAGCGCCACAGCCGTTTTCAGACAGCCCTCAATGCAAAGGCTCTAGACGCAAATATTGTTGTCAGAGCTAATTCAATCAAGGAAACGCTGCATGTTGGTGAAGGGCATATTGAAGAAGGATCAGCCGAGTGGTTCTTGTGGGGGAACAACTCCATTTGGCTCACTAACATCACACACCATCAGGCTGCCAAGCGGCTTTCAAGGAAACTCAGTTTTCACACTCTATGCTTAGTGCCCTTTGAGTCCGTTATCTAGGATTGAACCTGGTAGAGCATCCCACACAAACGAATGCTCCACCTGAGGGTTTCACATGCCATCAACTCCATATTCACAGGCAACTTCAGCGCCACAGCCGTTTTCAGATAGCCCTCAAAGCAAAGCCTCTACACGCAAATATTGGTGTGAGAGCTAATTCAATCAAGGAAACACTGCAGTTGGTGAAGGGCATATTGAAGAAGGATCAGCCAAGTGGTTCTTGTGGGAGAACAACTCCATTTGGCTCACTAACTTCACACACCATCAGGCTTCCAAGCAGCTCTCAAGGAAACTCAGTTTTCACACTCTATGCTTAGTGCCCTTTGAGTGCATTATCTAGGAATGAACCTGGTAGAGCATCCCACACAAACGAATGCTCCACATGCGAGTTTCACATGCCACCAACTCCACATTCACAGGCAACTTCAGCGCCACAGCCGTTTTCAGGTAGCCATCAATGCAAAGGCTCTAGACGCAAATATTGGTGTGAGAGCTAATTCAATCAAGGAAACACTGCATGTTGGTGAAGGGCATATTGAAGAAGGATCAGCCAAGTGGTTCTTGTGGGGGAACAACTCCATTTGGCTCACTAACTTCACACACCAACAGGCTTCCAAGCAGCTCTCAAGGAAACTCAGTTTTCACACTCTATGCTTAGTGCCCTTTGAGTGCATTATCTAGGAATGAACCTGGTAGAGCATCCCACACAAACGAATGCTCCACATGCGGGTTTCACATGCCACCAACTCCATATTCACAGGCAACTTCAGAGCCACAGCCGTTTCCAGGTAGCCCTCAATGCAAAGGCTCTAGACGCAAATATTGGTGTGAGAGCTAATTCAATCAAGGAAACACTGCATGTTGGTGAAGGGCATATTGAAGAAGGATCAGCCGAGTGGTTCTTGTGGGAGAACAACTCCATTTGGCTCACTAACTTCACACACCATCAGGCTTCCAAGCAGCTCTCAAGGAAACTCAGTTTTCACACTCTATGCTTAGTGCCCTTTGAGTGCATTATCTAGGAATGAACCTGGTAGAGCATCCCACACAAACGAATGCTCCACATGCGGGTTTCACATGCCACCAACTCCATATTCACAAGCAACTTCAGCGCCACAGCCGTTTTCAGACAGCCCTCAATGCAAAGGCTCTAGACGCAAATATTGTTGTCAGAGCTAATTCAATCAAGGAAACGCTGCATGTTGGTGAAGGGCATATTGAAGAAGGATCAGCCGAGTGGTTCTTGTGCTAGAACAACTCCATTTGGCTCACTAACATCACACACCATCAGGCTGCCAAGCGGCTTTCAAGGAAACTCAGTTTTCACACTCTATGCTTAGTGCCCTTTGAGTGCATTATCTAGGAATGAACCTGGTAGAGCATCCCACACAAACGAATGCTCCACCTGAGGGTTTCACATGCCATCAACTCCATATTCACAGGCAACTTCAGCGCCACAGCCGTTTTCAGATAGCCCTCAAAGCAAAGCCTCTACACGCAAATATTGGTGTGAGAGCTAATTCAATCAAGGAAACACTGCATGTTGGTGAAGGGCATATTGAAGAAGGATCAGCCAAGTGGTTCTTGTGGGAGAACAACTCCATTTGGCTCACTAACTTCACACCCCATCAGGCTTCCAAGCAGCTCTCAAGGAAACTCAGTTTTCACACTCTATGCTTAGTGCCCTTTGAGTGCATTATCTAGGAATGAACCTGGTAGAGCATCACACACAAACGAATGCTCCACATGCGAGTTTCACATGCCACCAACTCCACATTCACAGGCAACTTCAGCGCCACAGCCGTTTTCAGATAGCCCACAATGCAAAGGCTCTAGACGCAAATATTGGTGTGAGAGCTAATTCAATCAAGGAAACACTGCATGTTGGTGAAGGGAATATTGAAGAAGGATCAGCCGAGTGGTTCTTGTGCTAGAACAACTCCATCTGGCTCACTAACTTCACACACCATCAGGCTTCCAAGCAGCTCTCAAGGAAACTCAGTTTTCACACTCTATGCTTAGTGCCCTTTGAGTGCATTATCTAGGAATGAACCTGGTAGAGCATCCCACACAAACGAATGCTCCACATAGGGGTTTCACATGCCACCTACTCCACATTCACAGGCAACGTCAGCGCCACAGCCGTTTAAAGGTAGCCCTCAATGCAAAGTCTCTAGACGCAAATATTGGTGTGAGAGCTAATTCAATCAAGGAAACACTGCATGTTGGTGAAGGGCATATTGAAGAAGGATCAGCCGAGTGGTTCATGTGGGAGAACAACTCCATTTGGCTCACTAACTTCACACACCATCAGGCTTCCAAGCAGCTCTCAAGGAAACTCAGTTTTCACACTCTATGCTTAGTGCCCTTTGAGTGCATTATCTAGGAATGAACCTGGTAGAGCATCCCACACAAACGAATGCTCCACATGCGAGTTTCACATGCCACCAACTCCATATTCACAAGCAACTTCAGCGCCACAGCCGTTTTCAGACAGCCCTCAATGCAAAGGCTCTAGACGCAAATATTGTTGTCAGTGCTAATTCAATCAAGGAAACGCTGCATGTTGGTGAAGGGCATATTGAAGAAGGATCAGCCGAGTGGTTCTTGTGGGGGAACAACTCCATTTGGCTCACTAACATCACACACCATCAGGCTGTCAAGCGGCTTTCAAGGAAACTCAGTTTTCACACTCTATGCTTAGTGCCCTTTGAGTGCATTATCTAGGAATGAACCTGGTAGAGCATCCCACACAAACGAATGCTCCACCTGAGGGTTTCACATGCCACCAACTCCATATTCACAGGCAACTTCCGCGCCACAGCCGTTTTCAGATAGCCCTCAAAGCAAAGCCTCTACACGGAAATATTGGTGTGAGAGCTAATTCAATCAAGGAAACACTGCATGTTGGTGAAGGGCATAATGAAGAAGGATCAGCCAAGTGGTTCTTGTGGGAGAACAACTCCATTTGGCTCACTAACTTCACACACCATCAGGCTTCCAAGCAGCTCTCAAGGAAACTCAGTTTTCACACTCTATGCTTAGTGCCCTTTGAGTGCATTATCTAGGAATGAACCTGGTAGAGCATCACACACAAACGAATGCTCCACATGCGGGTTTCACATGCTATCAACTCCATATTCACAGGCAACTTCAGCGCCACAGCCGTTTCAGATAGCCCTCAAAGCAAAGCCTCTACACCCAAATATTGGTGTGAGAGCTAATTCAATCAAGGAAACACTGCATGTTGGTGAAGGGCATATTGAAGAAGGATCAGCCAAGTGGTTCTTGTGGGAGAACAACTCCATTTGGCTCACTAACTTCACACGCCATCAGGCTTCCAAGCAGCTCTCAAGGAAACTCAGTTTTCACACTCTATGCTTAGTGCCCTTTGAGTGCATTATCTAGGAATGAACCTGGTAGAGCATCACACACAAACGAATGCTCCACATGCGAGTTTCACATGCCACCAACTCCACATTCACAGGCAACTTCAGCGCCACAGCCGTTTTCAGGTAGCCCTCAATGCAAAGGCTCTAGACGCAAATATTGGTGTGAGAGCTAATTCAATCAAGGGAAACAATGCATGTTGGTGAAGGGCATATTGAAGAAGGATCAGCAGAGTGGTTCTGTGGGAGAACAACTCCATTTGGCTCACTAACTTCACACACCATCAGGCTTCCAAGCAGCTCTCAAGGAAAACTCAGTTTTCACACTCTATGCTTAGTGCCCTTTGCGTGCATTATCTAGGAATGAACCTGTTAGAGCATCCCACAGAAACGAATGCTCCACATGCGGGTTTCACATGCCACCTACTCCACATTCACAGGCAACTTCAGCGCCACAGCCGTTTTCAGATAGCCCTCAATGCAAAGGCTCTAGACGCAAATATTGGTGTGAGAGCTAATTCAATCAAGGAAACACTGCATGTTGGTGAAGGGCATATTGAAGAAGGATCAGCCGAGTGGTTCTTGTGGGAGAACAACTCCATTTGGCTCACTAACTTCACACACCATCAGGCTGCCAAGCGGCTTTCAAGGAAACTCAGTTTTCACACTCTATGCTTAGTGCCCTTTGAGTGCATTATCTAGGAATGAACCTGGTAGAGCATCCCACACAAACGAATGCTCCACCTGAGGGTTTCACATGCCATCAACTCCATATTCACAGGCAACTTCAGCGCCACAGCCGTTTTCAGATAGCCCTCAAAGCAAAGCCTCTACACGCAAATATTGGTGTGAGAGCTAATTCAATCAAGGAAACACTGCATGTTGGTGAAGGGCATATTGAAGAAGGATCAGCCAAGTGGTTCTTGTGGGAGAACAACTCCATTTGGCTCACTAACTTCACACCCCATCAGGCTTCCAAGCAGCTCTCAAGGAAACTCAGTTTTCACACTCTATGCTTAGTGCCCTTTGAGTGCATTATCTAGGAATGAACCTGGTAGAGCATCACACACAAACGAATGCTCCACATGCGAGTTTCACATGCCACCAACTCCACATTCACAGGCAACTTCAGCGCCACAGCCGTTTTCAGATAGCCCACAATGCAAAGGCTCTAGACGCAAATATTGGTGTGAGAGCTAATTCAATCAAGGAAACACTGCATGTTGGTGAAGGGAATATTGAAGAAGGATCAGCCGAGTGGTTCTTGTGCTAGAACAACTCCATTTGGCTCACTAACTTCACACACCATCAGGCTTCCAAGCAGCTCTCAAGGAAACTCAGTTTTCACACTCTATGCTTAGTGCCCTTTGAGTGCATTATCTAGGAATGAACCTGGTAGAGCATCCCACACAAACGAATGCTCCACATGAAGGTTTCACATGCCACCTACTCCACATTCACAGGCAACGTCAGCGCCACAGCCGTTTAAAGGTAGCCCTCAATGCAAAGTCTCTAGACGCAAATATTGGTGTGAGAGCTAATTCAATCAAGGAAACACTGCATGTTGGTGAAGGGCATATTGAAGAAGGATCAGCCGAGTGGTTCATGTGGGAGAACAACTCCATTTGGCTCACTAACTTCACACACCATCAGGCTTCCAAGCAGCTCTCAAGGAAACTCAGTTTTCACACTCTATGCTTAGTGCCCTTTGAGTGCATTATCTAGGAATGAACCTGGTAGAGCATCCCACACAAACGAATGCTCCACATGCGGGTTTCACATGCCACCAACTCCATATTCACAAGCAACTTCAGCGCCACAGCCGTTTTCAGACAGCCCTCAATGCAAAGGCTCTAGACGCAAATATTGTTGTCAGTGCTAATTCAATCAAGGAAACGCTGCATGTTGGTGAAGGGCATATTGAAGAAGGATCAGCCGAGTGGTTCTTGTGGGGGAACAACTCCATTTGGCTCACTAACATCACACACCATCAGGCTGCCAAGCGGCTTTCAAGGAAACTCAGTTTTCACACTCTATGCTTAGTGCCCTTTGAGTGCATTATCTAGGAATGAACCTGGTAGAGCATCCCACACAAACGAATGCTCCACATGCGGGTTTCACATGCCACCAACTCCATATTCACAGGCAACTTCAGCGCCACAGCCGTTTTCAGATAGCCCTCAAAGCAAAGCCTCTACACGCAAATATTGGTGTGAGAGCTAATTCAATCAAGGAAACACTGCATGTTGGTGAAGGGCATAATGAAGAAGGATCAGCCAAGTGGTTCTTGTGGGAGAACAACTCCATTTGGCTCACTAACTTCACACACCATCAGGCTTCCAAGCAGCTCTCAAGGAAACTCAGTTTTCACACTCTATGCTTAGTGCCCTTTGAGTGCATTATCTAGGAATGAACCTGGTAGAGCATCACACACAAACGAATGCTCCACATGCGAGTTTCACATGCTATCAACTCCATATTCACAGGCAACTTCAGCGCCACAGCCGTTTCAGATAGCCCTCAAAGCAAAGCCTCTACACCCAAATATTGGTGTGAGAGCTAATTCAATCAAGGAAACACTGCATGTTGGTGAAGGGCATATTGAAGAAGGATCAGCCAAGTGGTTCTTGTGGGAGAACAACTCCATTTGGCTCACTAACTTCACACGCCATCAGGCTTCCAAGCAGCTCTCAAGGAAACTCAGTTTTCACACTCTATGCTTAGTGCCCTTTGAGTGCATTATCTAGGAATGAACCTGGTAGAGCATCACACACAAACGAATGCTCCACATGCGAGTTTCACATGCCACCAACTCCACATTCACAGGCAACTTCAGCGCCACAGCCGTTTTCAGGTAGCCCTCAATGCAAAGGCTCTAGACGCAAATATTGGTGTGAGAGCTAATTCAATCAAGGAAACAATGCATGTTGGTGAAGGGCATATTGAAGAAGGATCAGCAGAGTGGTTCTTGTGGGAGAACAACTCCATTTGGCTCACTAACTTCACACACCATCAGGCTTCCAAGCAGCTCTCAAGGAAACTCAGTTTTCACACTATATGCTTAGTGCCCTTTGCGTGCATTATCTAGGAATGAACCTGTTAGAGCATCCCACAGAAACGAATGCTCCACATGCGGGTTTCACATGCCACCTACTCCACATTCACAGGCAACTTCAGCGCCACAGCCGTTTTCAGATAGCCCTCAATGCAAAGGCTCTAGACGCAAATATTGGTGTGAGAGCTAATTCAATCAAGGAAAAACTGCATGTTGGTGAAGGGCATACTGAAGAAGGATCAGCCGAGTGGTTCTTGTGGGAGAACAACTCCATTTGGCTCACTAACTTCACACACCATCAGGCTTCCAAGCAGCTCTCAAGGAAACTCAGTTTTCACACTCTATGCTTAGTGCCCTTTGAGTGCATTATCTAGGAATGAACCTGGTAGAGCATCCCACACAAACGAATGCTCCACATGCGGGTTTCACATGCCACCAACTCCATATTCACAAGCAACTTCAGCGCCACAGCCGTTTTCAGACAGCCCTCAATGCAAAGGCTCTAGATGCAAATATTGTTGTCAGAGCTAATTCAATCAAGGAAACGCTGCATGTTGGTGAAGGGCATATTGAAGAAGGATCAGCCGAGTGGTTCTTGTGGGGGAACAACTCCATTTGGCTCACTAACATCACACACCATCAGGCTGCCAAGCAGCTCTCAAGGAAACTCAGTTTTCACACTCTATGCTTAGTGCCCTTTGAGTGCATTATCTAGGAATGAACCTGGTAGAGCATCCCACACAAACGAATGCTCCACATGCGGGTTTCACATGCCACCAACTCCATATTCACAGGCAACTTCAGCGCCACAGCCGTTTCCAGGTAGCCCTCAATGCAAAGGCTCTAGACGCAAATATTGGTGTGAGAGCTAATTCAATCAAGGAAACACTGCATGTTGGTGAAGGGCATATTGAAGAAGGATCAGCCGAGTGGTTCTTGTGGGAGAACAACTCCATTTGGCTCACTAACTTCACACACCATCAGGCTTCCAAGCAGCTCTCAAGGAAACTCAGTTTTCACACTCTATGCTTAGTGCCCTTTGAGTGCATTATCTAGGAATGAACCTGGTAGAGCATCCCACACATGAATGCTTCACATGCGTGTTTCACATGCCACCAACTCCACATTCACAGGCAACTTCAGCGCCACAGCCGTTTTCAGATAGCCCTCAATGCAAAGGCTCTAGACGCAAATATTGGTGTGAGAGCTAATTCAATCAAGGAAACACTGCATGTTGGTGAAGGGCATATTGAAGAAGGATCAGCCGAGTGGTTCTTGTGGGAGAACAACTCCATTTGGCTCACTAACTTCACACACCATCAGGCTGCCAAGCGGCTTTCAAGGAAACTCAGTTTTCACACTCTATGCTTAGTGCCCTTTGAGTGCATTATCTAGGAATGAACCTGGTAGAGCATCCCACACAAACGAATGCTCCACCTGAGGGTTTCACATGCCATCAACTCCATATTCACAGGCAACTTCAGCGCCACAGCCGTTTTCAGATAGCCCTCAAAGCAAATCCTCTACACGCAAATATTGGTGTGAGAGCTAATTCAATCAAGGAAACACTTCATGTTGGTGAAGGGCATATTGAAGAAGGATCAGCCGAGTGGTTCTTGTGCTAGAACAACTCCATTTGGCTCACTAACTTCACACACCATCAGGCTTCCAAGCAGCTCTCAAGGAAACTCAGTTTTCACACTCTATGCTTAGTGCCCTTTGAGTGCATTATCTAGGAATGAACCTGGTAGAGCATCCCACACAAACGAATGCTCCACATGCGGGTTTCACATGCCACCAACTCCATATTCACAGGCAACTTCAGCGCCACAGCCGTTTCCAGGTAGCCCTCAATGCAAAGGCTCTAGACGCAAATATTGGTGTGAGAGCTAATTCAATCAAGGAAACACTGCATGTTGGTGAAGGGCATATTGAAGAAGGATCAGCCGAGTGGTTCTTGTGGGAAAACAACTCCATTTGGCTCACTAACTTCACACACCATCAGGCTTCCAAGCAGCTCTCAAGGAAACTCAGTTTTCACACTCTATGCTTAATGCCCTTTGAGTGCATTATCTAGGAATGAACCTGGTAGAGCATCCCACACAAACGAATGCTCCACATGCGGGTTTCACATGCCACCAACTCCACATTCACAGGCAACTTCAGCGCCACAGCCATTTTCAGATAGCCCTCAATGCAAAGGCTCTAGACGCAAATATTGGTGTGAGAGCTAATTCAATCAAGGAAACGCTGCATGTTGGTCTAGGACATATTGAAGAAGGATCAGCCGAGTGGTTCTTGTGGGAGAACAACTCCATTTGGCTCACTAACTTCACACACCATCAGGCTTCCAAGCAGCTCTCAAGGAAACTCAGTTTTCACACTCTATGCTTAGTGCCCTTTGAGTGCATTATCTAGGAATGAACCTGGTAGAGCATCCCACACACGAATGCTCCACATGCGGGTTTCACATGCCACCAACTCCATATTCACAGGCAACTTCAGCGCCACAGCCGTTTCCAGGTAGCCCTCAATGCAAAGGCTCTAGACGCAAATATTGGTGTGAGAGCTAATTCAATCAAGGAAACACTGCATGTTGGTGAAGGGCATATTGAAGAAGGATCAGCCGAGTGGTTCTTGTGGGAGAACAACTCCATTTGGCTCACTAACTTCACACACCATCAGGCTTCCAAGCAGCTCTCAAGGAAACTCAGTTTTCACACTCTATGCTTAGTGCCCTTTGAGTGCATTATCTAGGAATGAACCTGGTAGAGCATCCCACACATGAATGCTCCACATGCGGGTTTCACATGCCACCAACTCCACATTCACAGGCAACTTCAGCGCCACAGCCGTTTTCAGGTAGCCCTCAATGCAAAGGCTCTAGACGCAAATATTGGTGTGAGAGCTAATTCAATCAAGGAAACAATGCATGTTGGTGAAGGGCATATTGAAGAAGGATCAGCAGAGTGGTTCTTGTGGGAGAACAACTCCATTTGGCTCACTAACTTCACACACCATCAGGCTTCCAAGCAGCTCTCAAGGAAACTCAGTTTTCACACTCTATGCTTAGTGCCCTTTGCGTGCATTATCTAGGAATGAACCTGTTAGAGCATCCCACACAAACGAATGCTCCACATGCGGGTTTTCACATGCCACCAACTCCACATTCACAGGCAACTTCAGCGCCACAGCCGTTTTTCAGATAGCCCTCAATGCAAAGGCTCTAGACGCAAATATTGGTGTGAGAGCTAATTCAATTAAGGAAACACTGCATGTTGGTGAAGGGCATATTGAAGAAGGATCAGCCGAGTGGTTCTTGTGGGAGAACAACTCCATTTGGCTCACTAACTTCACACACCATCAGGCTTCCAAGCAGCTCTCAAGGAAACTCAGTTTTCACACTCTATGCTTAGTGCCCTTTGAGTGCATTATCTAGGAATGAACCTGGTAGAGCATCCCACACAAACGAATGCTCCACATGCGGGTTTCACATGCCACCAACTCCATATTCACTAGCAACTTCAGCGCCACAGCCGTTTTCAGACAGCCCTCAATGCAAAGGCTCTAGATGCAAATATTGTTGTCAGAGCTAATTCAATCAAGGAAACGCTGCATGTTGGTGAAGGGCATATTGAAGAAGGATCAGCGAGTGGTTCTTGTGGGGGAACAACTCCATTTGGCTCACTAACATCACACACCATCAGGCTGCCAAGCAGCTCTCAAGGAAACTCAGTTTTCACACTCTATGCTTAGTGCCCTTTGAGTGCATTATCTAGGAATGAACCTGGTAGAGCATCCCACACAAACGAATGCTCCACATGCGGGTTTCACATGCCACCAACTCCATATTCACAGGCAACTTCAGCGCCACAGCCGTTTCCAGGTAGCCCTCAATGCAAAGGCTCTAGACGCAAATATTGGTGTGAGAGCTAATTCAATCAAGGAAACACTGCATGTTGGTGAAGGGCATATTGAAGAAGGATCAGCCGAGTGGTTCTTGTGGGAGAACAACTCCATTTGGCTCACTAACTTCACACACCATCAGGCTTCCAAGCAGCTCTCAAGGAAACTCAGTTTTCACACTCTATGCTTAGTGCCCTTTGAGTGCATTATCTAGGAATGAACCTGGTAGAGCATCCACACATGAATGCTTCACATGCGTGTTTCACATGCCACCAACTCCATATTCACAGGCAACTTCAGCGCCACAGCCGTTTTCAAGAATAGCCCTCAATGCAAAGGCTCTAGACGCAAATATTGGTGTGAGAGCTAATTCAATCAAGGAAACACTGCATGTTGGTGAAGGGCATATTGAAGAAGGATCAGCCGAGTGGTTCTTGTGGGAGAACAACTCCATTTGGCTCACTAACTTCACACACCATCAGGCAGCCAAGCGGCTTTCAAGGAAACTCAGTTTTCACACTCTATGCTTAGTGCCCTTTGAGTGCATTATCTAGGAATGAACCTGGTAGAGCATCCCACACAAACGAATGCTCCACCTGAGGGTTTCACATGCCATCAACTCCATATTCACAGGCAACTTCAGCGCCACAGCCGTTTTCAGATAGCCCTCAAAGCAAATCCTCTACACGCAAATATTGGTGTGAGAGCTAATTCAATCAAGGAAACACTGCATGTTGGTGAAGGGCATATTGAAGAAGGATCAGCCGAGTGGTTCTTGTGCTAGAACAACTCCATTTGGCTCACTAACTTCACACACCAACAGGCTTCCAAGCAGCTCTCAAGGAAACTCAGTTTTCACACTCTATGCTTAGTGCCCTTTGAGTGCATTATCTAGGAATGAACCTGGTAGAGCATCCCACACAAACGAATGCTCCACATGCGGGTTTCACATGCCACCAACTCCATATTCACAGGCAACTTCAGCGCCACAGCCGTTTCCAGGTAGCCCTCAATGCAAAGGCTCTAGACGCAAATATTGGTGTGAGAGCTAATTCAATCAAGGAAGCACTGCATGTTGGTGAAGGGCATGTTGAAGAAGGATCAGCCGAGTGGTTCTTGTGGGAAAACAACTCCATTTGGCTCACTAACTTCACACACCATCAGGCTTCCAAGCAGCTCTCAAGGAACTCAGTTTTCACACTCTATGCTTAATGCCCTTTGAGTGCATTATCTAGGAATGAACCTGGTAGAGCATCCCACACAAACGAATGCTCCACATGCGGGTTTCACATGCCACCAACTCCACATTCACAGGCAACTTCAGCGCCACAGCCATTTTCAGATAGCCCTCAATGCAAAGGCTCTAGACGCAAATATTGGTGTGAGAGCTAATTCAATCAAGGAAACGCTGCATGTTGGTCTAGGACATATTGAAGAAGGATCAGCCGAGTGGTTCTTGTGGGAGAACAACTCCATTTGGCTCACTAACTTCACACACCATCAGGCTTCCAAGCAGCTCTCAAGGAAACTCAGTTTTCACACTCTATGCTTAGTGCCCTTTGAGTGCATTATCTAGGAATGAACCTGGTAGAGCATCCCACACACGAATGCTCCACCATGCGGGTTTCACATGCCACCAACTCCATATTCACAGGCAACTTCAGCGCCACAGCCGTTTCCAGGTAGCCCTCAATGCAAAGGCTCTAGACGCAAATATTGGTGTGAGAGCTAATTCAATCAAGGAAACACTGCATGTTGGTGAAGGGCATATTGAAGAAGGATCAGCCGAGTGGTTCTTGTGGGAGAACAACTCCATTTGGCTCACTAACTTCACACACCATCAGGCTTCCAAGCAGCTCTCAAGGAAACTCAGTTTTCACACTCTATGCTTAGTGCCCTTTGAGTGCATTATCTAGGAATGAACCTGGTAGAGCATCCCACACATGAATGCTCCACATGCGGGTTTCACATGCCACCAACTCCACATTCACAGGCAACTTCAGCGCCACAGCCGTTTTCAGGTAGCCCTCAATGCAAAGGCTCTAGACGCAAATATTGGTGTGAGAGCTAATTCAATCAAGGAAACAATGCATGTTGGTGAAGGGCATATTGAAGAAGGATCAGCAGAGTGGTTCTTGTGGGAGAACAACTCCATTTGGCTCACTAACTTCACACACCATCAGGCTTCCAAGCAGCTCTCAAGGAAACTCAGTTTTCACACTCTATGCTTAGTGCCCTTTGCGTGCATTATCTAGGAATGAACCTGTTAGAGCATCCCACACAAACGAATGCTCCACATGCGGGTTTCACATGCCACCAACTCCACATTCACAGGCAACTTCAGCGCCACAGCCGTTTTCAGATAGCCCTCAATGCAAAGGCTCTAGACGCAAATATTGGTGTGAGAGCTAATTCAATCAAGGAAACACTGCATGTTGGTGAAGGGCATATTGAAGAAGGATCAGCCGAGTGGTTCTTGTGGGAGAACAACTCCATTTGGCTCACTAACTTCACACACCATCAGGCTTCAAGCAGCTCTCAAGGAAACTCAGTTTTCACACTCTATGCTTAGTGCCCTTTGAGTGCATTATCTAGGAATGAACCTGGTAGAGCATCCCACACAAACGAATGCTCCACATGCGGGTTTCACATGCCACCAACTCCATATTCACTAGCAACTTCAGCGCCACAGCCGTTTTCAGACAGCCCTCAATGCAAAGGCTCTAGATGCAAGTATTGTTGTCAGAGCTAATTCAATCAAGGAAACGCTGCATGTTGGTGAAGGGCATATTGAAGAAGGATCAGCCGAGTGGTTCTTGTGGGGGAACAACTCCATTTGGCTCACTAACTTCACACACCATCAGGCTGCCAAGCAGCTCTCAAGGAAACTCAGTTTTCACACTCTATGCTTAGTGCCCTTTGAGTGCATTATCTAGGAATGAACCTGGTAGAGCATCCCACACAAACGAATGCTCCACATGCGGGTTTCACATGCCACCAACTCCATATTCACAGGCAACTTCAGCGCCACAGCCGTTTCCAGGTAGCCCTCAATGCAAAGGCTCTAGACGCAAATATTGGTGTGAGAGCTAATTCAATCAAGGAAACACTGCATGTTGGTGAAGGGCATATTGAAGAAGGATCAGCCGAGTGGTTCTTGTGGGAGAACAACTCCATTTGGCTCACTAACTTCACACACCATCAGGCTTCCAAGCAGCTCTCAAGGAAACTCAGTTTTCACACTCTATGCTTAGTGCCCTTTGAGTGCATTATCTAGGAATGAACCTGGTAGAGCATCCCACACATGAATGCTTCACATGCGTGTTTCACATGCCACCAACTCCACATTCACAGGCAACTTCAGTGCCACAGCCGTTTTCAGATAGCCCTCAATGCAAAGGCTCTAGACGCAAATATTGGTGTGAGAGCTAATTCAATCAAGGAAACACTGCATGTTGGTGAAGGGCATATTGAAGAAGGATCAGCCGAGTGGTTCTTGTGGGAGAACAACTCCATTTGGCTCACTAACTTCACACACCATCAGGCAGCCAAGCGGCTTTCAAGGAAACTCAGTTTTCACACTCTATGCTTAGTGCCCTTTGAGTGCATTATCTAGGAATGAACCTGGTAGAGCATCCCACACAAACGAATGCTCCACCTGAGGGTTTCACATGCCATCAACTCCATATTCACAGGCAACTTCAGCGCCACAGCCGTTTTCAGATAGCCCTCAAAGCAAATCCTCTACACGCAAATATTGGTGTGAGAGCTAATTCAATCAAGGAAACACTGCATGTTGGTGAAGGGCATATTGAAGAAGGATCAGCCGAGTGGTTCTTGTGGGAGAACAACTCCATTTGGCTCACTAACTTCACACACCAACAGGCTTCCCCCCCAAGCAGCTCTCAAGGAAACTCAGTTTTCACACTCTATGCTTAGTGCCCTTTGAGTGCATTATCTAGGAATGAACCTGGTAGAGCATCCCACACAAACGAATGCTCCACATGCGGGTTTCACATGCCACCAACTCCATATTCACAGGCAACTTCAGCGCCACAGCCGTTTCCAGGTAGCCTTCAATGCAAAGGCTCTAGACGCAAATATTGGTTGTGAGAGCTAATTCAATCAAGGAAACACTGCATGTTGGTGAAGGGCATATTGAAGAAGGATCAGCCGAGTGGTTCTTGTGGGAGAACAACTCCATTTGGCTCACTAACTTCACACACCATCAGGCTTCCAAGCAGCTCTCAAGGAAACTCAGTTTTCACACTCTATGCTTAGTGCCCTTTGAGTGCATTATCTAGGAATGAACCTGGTAGAGCATCCCACACATGAATGCTTCACATGCGTGTTTCACATGCCACCAACTCCACATTCACAGGCAACTTCAGCGCCACAGCCGTTTTCAGATAGCCCTCAATGCAAAGGCTCTAGACGCAAATATTGGTGTGAGAGCTAATTCAATCAAGGAAACACTGCATGTTGGTGAAGGGCATATTGAAGAAGGATCAGCCGAGTGGTTCTTGTGGGAGAACAACTCCATTTGGCTCACTAACTTCACACACCATCAGGCAGCCAAGCGGCTTTCAAGGAAACTCAGTTTTCACACTCTATGCTTAGTGCCCTTTGAGTGCATTATCTAGGAATGAACCTGGTAGAGCATCCCACACAAACGAATGCTCCACCTGAGGGTTTCACATGCCATCAACTCCATATTCACAGGCAACTTCAGCGCCACAGCCGTTTTCAGATAGCCCTCAAAGCAAATCCTCTACACGCAAATATTGGTGTGAGAGCTAATTCAATCAAGGAAACACTGCATGTTGGTGAAGGGCATATTGAAGAAGGATCAGCCGAGTGGTTCTTGTGCTAGAACAACTCCATTTGGCTCACTAACTTCACACACCAACAGGCTTCCAAGCAGCTCTCAAGGAAACTCAGTTTTCACACTCTATGCTTAGTGCCCTTTGAGTGCATTATCTAGGAATGAACCTGGTAGAGCATCCCACACAAACGAATGCTCCACATGCGGGTTTCACATGCCACCAACTCCATATTCACAGGCAACTTCAGCGCCACAGCCGTTTCCAGGTAGCCTTCAATGCAAAGGCTCTAGACGCAAATATTGGTGTGAGAGCTAATTCAATCAAGGAAACACTGCATGTTGGTGAAGGGCATATTGAAGAAGGATCAGCCGAGTGGTTCTTGTGGAAAACAACTCCATTTGGCTCACTAACTTCACACACCATCAGGCTTCCAAGCAGCTCTCAAGGAAACTCAGTTTTCACACTCTATGCTTAATGCCCTTTGAGTGCATTATCTAGGAATGAACCTGGTAGAGCATCCCACACAAACGAATGCTCCACATGCGGGTTTCACATGCCACCAACTCCACATTCACAGGCAACTTCAGCGCCACAGCCATTTTCAGATAGCCCTCAATGCAAAGGCTCTAGACGCAAATATTGGTGTGAGAGCTAATTCAATCAAGGAAACGCTGCATGTTGGTCTAGGACATATTGAAGAAGGATCAGCCGAGTGGTTCTTGTGGGAGAACAACTCCATTTGGCTCACTAACTTCACACACCATCAGGCTTCCAAGCAGCTCTCAAGGAAACTCAGTTTTCACACTCTATGCTTAGTGCCCTTTGAGTGCATTATCTAGGAATGAACCTGGTAGAGCATCCCACACACGAATGCTCCACATGCGGGTTTCACATGCCACCAACTCCATATTCACAGGCAACTTCAGCGCCACAGCCGTTTCCAGGTAGCCCTCAATGCAAAGGCTCTAGACGCAAATATTGGTGTGAGAGCTAATTCAATCAAGGAAACACTGCATGTTGGTGAAGGGCATATTGAAGAAGGATCAGCAGAGTGGTTCTTGTGGGAGAACAACTCCATTTGGCTCACTAACTTCACACACCATCAGGCTTCCAAGCAGCTCTCAAGGAAACTCAGTTTTCACACTCTATGCTTAGTGCCCTTTGCGTGCATTATCTAGGAATGAACCTGTTAGAGCATCCCACACAAACGAATGCTCCACATGCGGGTTTCACATGCCACCAACTCCACATTCACAGGCAACTTCAGTGCCACAGCCGTTTTCAGATAGCCCTCAATGCAAAGGCTCTAGACGCAAATATTGGTGTGAGAGCTAATTCAATCAAGGAAACACTGCATGTTGGTGAAGGGCATATTGAAGAAGGATCAGCCGAGTGGTTCTTGTGGGAGAACAACTCCATTTGGCTCACTAACTTCACACACCATCAGGCTTCCAAGCAGCTCTCAAGGAAACTCAGTTTTCACACTCTATGCTTAGTGCCCTTTGAGTGCATTATCTAGGAATGAACCTGGTAGAGCATCCCACACAAACGAATGCTCCACATGCGGGTTTCACATGCCACCAACTCCATTATTCACTAGCAACTTCAGCGCCACAGCCGTTTTCAGACAGCCCTCAATGCAAAGGCTCTAGATGCAAATATTGTTGTCAGAGCTAATTCAATCAAGGAAACGCTGCATGTTGGTGAAGGGCATATTGAAGAAGGATCAGCCGAGTGGTTCTTGTGGGGGAACAACTCCATTTGGCTCACTAACATCACACACCATCAGGCTGCCAAGCAGCTCTCAAGGAAACTCAGTTTTCACACTCTATGCTTAGTGCCCTTTGAGTGCATTATCTAGGAATGAACCTGGTAGAGCATCCCACACAAACGAATGCTCCACATGCGGGTTTCACATGCCACCAACTCCATATTCACAGGCAACTTCAGCGCCACAGCCGTTTCCAGGTAGCCCTCAATGCAAAGGCTCTAGACGCAAATATTGGTGTGAGAGCTAATTCAATCAAGGAAACACTGCATGTTGGTGAAGGGCATATTGAAGAAGGATCAGCCGAGTGGTTCTTGTGGGAGAACAACTCCATTTGGCTCACTAACTTCACACACCATCAGGCTTCCAAGCAGCTCTCAAGGAAACTCAGTTTTCACACTCTATGCTTAGTGCCCTTTGAGTGCATTATCTAGGAATGAACCTGGTAGAGCATCCCACACATGAATGCTTCACAA